>NW_027420953.1:0-139598 GCF_009905375.1 Apium graveolens | reverse complement strand
TGGCTCTACTCTTCAAAATCAACAGACTCAGACAAATCTTCTTATGCAACTGGCTAAAGCACAAGGCCTAACTCCTCCACTTGATGATAACAAAAAGGGGGAGAGAGAATCAAGTAAGGGGGAGAAAGGACCAACTGAGGGGGAGAAACTTCTAGTTCAAATCAGCAAAGTAATTGTACATTCAATTACTATCTCCAAGCCACCAGTTGCAGATGGTATAGATCTTATAAATGCAGCAGCAGCAAATTTGAAAGATGCTGATAAAGGAGAGTTGACTCTGATCAACTGGAAAAAGATTGATGAGGAAATACAGAAAAAGTTTCAATTAGTCAAGGAACCAGATCAGTCAGTCATCCATCACTCTCATGTCAAGCCAATCAATGTGAATGAGATGAGCATGAACTATCTGGAGAAAGGACAATCTTCCTGCATCAAGACTACAAAGGCTGAGATAATTCTTAAACCAAGGGAAAACTATCCAAAGTTATCTTTGAAGAACCCTATGGATTCTGTGTATGAGACACCCAAGCCTGATGAAAAGAAGCTTCTGTCAAGATCTATTCTCATCTACAAAGATCCAGCTGATTCAGCCTCAAGAAAGAGAATTGCAAAGATATTCAGAAATGGGAAGGAAATTTGTGTGGTAGCTGGACATCCATAATTTGCTCATGCAAAGGAAGAAGAAAAAGCCAGATTGAAGCAGGAAAAGAGGCAAGCTACTCTAGATGCAAAGATGTCTAAACAAAAGAAAGAACAGTTTGCTATCTTGGCCAAGCTACAGGCTGTGAATTCTTCTCAACAAATTTCCTCTCAACCATCTCAAGCTACTGAATCAGAGAAGAAGATTGAAAAATAGAAGAAATCCCCAAGAAAGAAAGAACTGGCTAAAAGAACAAAAAGAAAGTTGGATGTTGTTGACAAGGAATTGGAAGATCAATTTCCAAAGGAATCCACTCAAGCTGAAACTCAAGCATCAAAGCCCTCTGTAGTGTTTGAAGACATAAGGGTGGTGGACCCCTACAGGAACATACATGGAGAGCCTATTGTGCCAAAGGATGAGCCAATAGAATGGGATAAATTACCAATTCCTGACTTCAACTTGCCAATTCTTACTAAGCCAAGAAGGACAAAATCAAGGGTAGTCAAGAAAGTGAAGCTGTCACCTCTCAAATCCAAGTCAGTAGTCAAAACTCAACCCAAGGTCAACAGGGGAGACTACTTTTACTTGTGTGACATCAAAGAATTCTCAGACCTAAACCTTTATCTGGAGGAGCTGGATGAGGTAAGGGCAATTGATGCATACAGAAACCTACCTGAAAGGTTGGTGTTCAAGTACAAAGGGGGAAGGGAGATTCAGTGGCCTCTTCACAGGATACTTCAAGAAAGCCAAGCTGTGTTGATCAAAGTCTATTCATCCTTCAAGAAAAACTTTGGGTTCAATGTAACTGCAAGAAGATTAGTATTGAAGAAGATTGAAGAGCTAAGGAGTGTTAGAGCCAAAGATGCACTACCCAAAACTCTTATCATCCCATACACAGGGAGAAGAGTGCATCTAAGGCCCTACCGGCTGATGGAATTCATGGATGACAAGGGTGTGAGAAGATTCTTCAGATTAGAAGACCAAATGAGTATCTCTAGCAATGAGACTCTCTTGGAAATACAAGAAATGTTAGATCTCTCAGAATCTGATGAATTAGAATTCCACAGACAGCTCCAGAATCAAATTGAAGAAAACAACAGAAAGCTTGGAAGAAGATCCAGACCTTCAAGAAACTAGAAAAATCTGCTCAGACTAGAGGAGCATCTTGAACTGACTGTGAGCCAAACCTTGTACATTTTTGTTTAAATTGAAGCACTTTCAGTTTTATCTACTTATCTTTAAAGATATATGTTTAGGATGTTTTGTTATCATCAAGTATCTCTTAATTTATGGCTACAGTTCCAGTAGACATAAATTGGGGGAGATTGTTATGAATATGTTGTGTACTTGATGATTACCTAAACAAAACATCTAAGTAGATTTTACTTAGTGAAATAATGTAGCACTCGACGGATAAGAATTATAGTCCCGACGGATAACTCATTATAGTCCCGACGAATGATTAACTTATTATCCATCGAGTGAGTAGCTTATGTAATAATAAGTTTGTAGCACAGTGTTGTATGCACCTTTGTATAGAATCTGAAGTAGCATATAAGTCATGTTGACTTTAACTAGATATGCAGAATAGGTTGATTAACTGTACATAAGCAATGTCTTGTAATTCTGTATAAGTGAAATGAAGTCAAGTGCCAAAATAGCTACCAATGAATGCTTAACAAAGCTTCGATGGATGATCAAATGACTATCAACGGATGTTTAAAATAGCAGTCGACGGATGATCAATTAAGTCATCGACGGATGATCTGAAAGTCGACTGATGATCATATCAAGATTCAAACATCAGTTGAACAGTGAAAGCTGACACACAGCCGTTGAGTTGGATACAAGTACACTGTGGAAGCCCATTAACTGGGTAATAGAGGACGAAAAGCAGCAAAGATCAAGACTGTTAGATTTTATATTTGTTCAGTTCTTTTGACTTTGTAATCTTGGTAATATATAAACCAAGAGAGTAGCAAATAGAAATATAACCGAGATAGCTAAGAAACAACAACAGAGAAATCTTTGTAAGCACTATCTTTAGCATTTCCTGTATTTTTAGCAGTTCTATTTTGTAAGCAGCTGTGAGCATTTCAGCACACAGAGTTCTCTCGATATATTAAATATATCTCTGGTGGAATTGTTTAAATCCACCAGAAAGTTTTTAAAGCCTCTTGTTTTTAATTACTTATGTTTTGATTCATTCAAGTTTACATTCCGCATTGTGCTAATCAAAACAAATATATCCATAATCGAGTTGAACATTTTTATTTCAAGAAAAAGGTTCAAGAATTCCATTCAACCCCCCTTCTGTAATTCTTGCTATATTGTTAAGGGACTGACACTTTCGTGCTTTAAACTCCTCTGAGCTTTAAATCTCCTCCTCTGAGCTTTAAATCTCCTCCTTCGTCTGAGAGTTCGAGTGTATGTTTGTGTGTCTGAGAGTGTGCGGGTGTCAGGGAGTTTAGAGTGTTTGAGAGTGTGTGTTTGAGTTTGAGACTGTGTATGTATTTTTTTTGTTTATTACTTTTTTCTTTAGCCGGGAATTTGTTTTTATAGAAAGCCCGCTTAATATTTTGCAAGTGTACTGAAATTTTCAGAAAGCCCGCTTAAATCTTTGGCCCAAATATTCTATATATTGCAACAGTTACGTAAAGCATTGCAATAACATGCTTTTTGTAACAACCCCCAAAATTTGTCGGTTCAATTGCAATATTTTTAAAACCCCTTGCAATAGACATGAACTCATATCCCGATAACAACGTTTTTGAAAGAAATTTTTGAAATGTGGTTGCGAAAGCCAATATATAGTGTAGTGACTATCGAGTAGTTTTTTATATATATATATATATAAGATTGTAAAGTCTTATAATCACCAATGTATATATATATATATATTATAAGAAGTTGTCGATATTATCATTACAGGGTAATAAAATGTATTTTAAATATTAATATACGAGCATTGCTGCTTAAGTGTACATCTCATCTATTAAGTCTACATGAAATTATTCATAAATTTTATTTTATATTTTCAGTCACACCCCTACAATATAAAAAAAATTATTAGATCATTATAATATTTTTGAATGATTGTATTTTTGTATTTAGTTGATTAAATTTTTTTTAGTCTAAATGTTTGTTTTTATGTTAGATTTGTAAAATAAAAATTTTATGAGATGAGTGCAAAAGTTGAGATTATAAATTTCTTAATAAAACCTCTTCATGAAAATCTCATATAACGTTTTAGTAGATCAAAAGAAACTTTTTTTATGTGTTAACCATGCTCAAAGTACAAGGACAATATTTTTCATAGGTCTCACATTTTTAACTACTTTAAATATTAATTATGATATTTTAAATAGATCTACTATCACTTTTATCGATCTTTCGACCTTATATTTACTCCAACTTTTTCAAAGATCTCCAACCTCCTCATTTCAGTCACCCTTGGTCTACATACTACCACCTTATTATATTTTAAATTCACTCGCCTTCATACCATATTCTATTCATATATGATAATATTTCACGAAACTTCTCATATTAGATCGCTTTTAAAGCGTGGTGATCATATTCATAACTGGGATGGTGGATACAATGACGATATATGTGATGACATATAAGACGATCAACACTTAAAATTCATGGTATTCCATCTAATCAGATTATTTGTTTGAATTTTAGGAAATGAAAGTTTTTTGTATTTGCTTTTGATTATCATCTTTGATAAAGGATCTAAATTAGAAATATGATATATAAATTACTTATAATTTTATTTTAGGAACTCTTTTCTAGCCTAGTAATATGTTTAACGAATGTCAATTAAAAAAGTTGATCTAATATATGTGTAACTTATGTAAAACAAAATATAGATAATAATTAAAAATATGATATTAGTGTAAATTATTCTTCATATAATTTGAATTGTAATCATTACAAATTCATATTGTTTATATAATATACATATTAAATTATCAAAAGGAGGGTGTTTTAAAGTTAATATAATAAGCGAGCTATTTAAAAATGTGGTTAATGATTTTGAGAAATGTATCAAATATTGTATTTGTACAATGGTTGTAGACGTGACATTAAGTCATTCACTCCATGAGGTCATAGGTCCAACTCCAATTCAATTCCTTTTTTGTCATTAATATGGTTAAAGAGTGTATAAGTAATTTACTAAATAAGCTCAAAACCCTTGTTCACGTATAATAGATATTTATCATATACTATTATAAGAAAAACACCCTCTATTTGGTTATTGGTCAGTCGTTTGGTATGGTAGATAACAACCGTTAGATCATAATTCAGATAAATTAGAACCGTTAAATGTAATAATAAATTATTATTTATTATATTAATATCTAAATTTCTCTCATATGGATTAGGATTCAAATCTCCCTCAACAACATATTATATTTAAACTTTAATATTCTTTATTATATATTCCCTATCTTCCAAACAATTTTTACAAGGTTCGATTTGATCAACAATATTTTATATTATATTATTTATTTTCAGTCACAATATGTTATATTATATTATATTCAGACATATATTATTATAAATTATTGTATTCTTCAAAATTTTCAACTATTAAAAAAATGTAGCAGAATAAATAATCTTAAAATAAAATATATTATTAAAAATCAAGTGTTAGAAACAATCCACGGATGACAAGGGGTCACTAGCAGATAATACAGTACAAGTCTGGCATTTTTTTTTATTTAATGGTTAAAATTGGGCCTCGCATTGGGGACTAGGCCCAGATGAAAAGAAATCTGGTTGGAGAAGCCCCAAATATCAAACTTTGTCTTCATTTCAGAACTCAAATCTCATCTCTATCAATCTCTGTCTAGAGTTTTGTGTGTGTACGAATTGATTTGAATCCTATCACGGTATATATTCGAGTGTTTGATATGAATTATGTATTGTTGTTTTGATCTCGCTGGATCTCTCTTCTTCATAGGCTCATCTTCTTCATAGGCTTATCTCTCCAGGCCACCGCTTTTTTCTCCCTCAATCACCACCATGTTGTCTTTCGAAATGAACGACCGTAAAAGTAACTTAATCTCTCTCTGTATATTCTTTTATAATGAACGACCGTAAAAGTAACTTACTCTCTGTATATTATTTTATGTGCGTGTTATGATCGTATAATTTGATTACTGTTGTATTTTATTAAATGGGGGACATAATTAAATATTTGTAATTTAAGTTGATTTGGAATGATTTCATATTGAAAAGGCAGTCAAAGTAGTTCTAACCCTAACTTTGGTCTTTCAAAATTGATGCCTAGAACTAGGGATTTGAATTACACTCTTCCGCTACACTGTTTGAAGTTGTAATGCCAAATAAAGTAGATTTGTTGTGCTAATTGATGTGTATTTAATATCAATTATTCGGCTATGTTTACTATTTTTTTTAGTGTAAGTATGTTGTTGCTATCTGTTTTGGGATTTCCGTAATTAATGTGTAAACTTAACTTCATCTGTTAGCCTGCACTGGAAAGATTATATCTTTGTTTAATTATATATTTTTAGGGAATTATCTTTGGTAAATGTGAGTAGATTACTACTCCCTCAACCTCAGTCCCTTTATATTTCTGAGGAAGTGTCCGGCACACATTTTAAGGTGCATAAAAAGTATAGTTATGTAACTTATTTTTACAATTTTCTTTTTCTGAATAAAAGTTGAATGTTTTAATTTTTATTCAGAAAAACAAAATTGTAAAAAAAAATTACAGAACTATACTTTATATGCACCTTAAACTGCGTGTCGGACACTCTCTAAAAAATGTAAACAATTGAAAGGGACGGAGGGAGTATCCTTATATCAGTTATTCTCTATTCTGTTAGGCCTTTATACCAACATTTAGCATTAATGACCGCTTTGTTAAATGTCTGAACAAAAATCCATTCAATTGGGCTGCATGAAGATTTTGAGAGTCATCGGTAATATTTAGAGATAATCTATAATGCATCGATATTTAACTTCCTTATTCCCATGATATATGTAAGCATCGAACAAACAATAACTTTGCTAACATGATTAAAAACTGCTTGGGATCGCTCTTTCATTGATTGTTGGATTGTCTACGCCGCTGTCTAGTTTGAGACATTGGCATTTGTTGTATATTATCGAAGATTAAAAGAAACATAACCACTTGAGGATGTAGGTGCTTACATTGGCAGACATCAAACATTGAACCGTGCACATGATTACACTAAAAAATAGTTCCCAAACAGAATTTTTTCTTGGGTAGATCTGCTTCAGAATGATATATTTTGATGATAGAGTATCAACATGACAAACAGCAGAAAAAGAATCATACTGTGGCATTTGTTGGTGGTTGACTAATCTGCTTATTTTCTCTTCAGTGAAAAACTGCATGTCACAGTCTTACATTATCTTCCACCATATGTACTGTTCTTTCTAAATTTTCTTGTTGGCCTCTCTTTGCCAGTGCTGTAGTTTAATTTTTTTTATTATCAAGATAAAAATGATCTATAAGGTCTGATGTTTCTCTTCCGTTTTTACCAGTAACGCAGTAATATGCCTAACACTTCATTATGAATATAAATATATAATGTGTTTTACCCAGTAATTACATTTTCTTATTGAACCAGAGATCGGGCTCGGGTTGACAGGATTTGGTATCTTCTTCTCATTTTTGGGTATTGTTTTCTTCTTTGATAAAGGACTTATAGCAATGGGCAACGTAAGTGTAACCTTATATTTTTGTGGCTGCATCTTTGGAATTTGTCTAGTTACAATATTTACATATTTGTATCCATGTCTAACATTTGTTTCTCTTTATGGTACTGAATCAGATTCTATTTGTTTCTGGGGTAATGTTGACCATCGGACTGCAGTCCTCTTTGCAGTTCTTTATGAAACGCAGCAATTATAAGGTCTCTTCCCCGCTGTCTCGCACTTCCTTGCCCTCTCTCCTTCCCACTCTAGTTTTGCTTATGTTTACCTCTATGGCTCTCCGTTAGGGAACAATCTCTTTTGGAGCAGGCTTCTTCCTAGTCGTCATAGGATGGCCTATACTTGGAATGATGTTAGAGACATACGGGTTTATAATACTTTTCAGGCATGTTGGAAATTACATCCAGTAATTAATTTTTTCTGCTTACATGGTTTCTGGTTGCTGAAAGTTTTATGTGTATGCAGTGGTTTTTGGCCTACACTAGCAGTTTTTGTGCAGAAGATACCAATTATAGGCTGGGTGTTCCAACAGCCATTTATCAGATCGGTATGTATTATTTGGAGCTTTAAGAAATTCATGTTGATGGTTTTTGTTTATCATGTTTTACCGAGTAAAAAAGGGTAACCGCTTCTCCCAAATATGAATGCTTATACATTATGAAAATTAATATTCCTGACTAGCATGAAGATAAGTAATTGACCTAAATTGAAAAAAAATTATATTTTAATCAAGACGTGCTATGTGGCCTGTGATATATCTTTAGTTCTAAATGAGCTATTACTTGGAAACACAGAAATACTTTTAACTTGTGTAAACAGTAACGTATTTATCTTTAATTATTCTCTTTCATATGCTTCTCATGAACCAATCTTGGCCATATATTCTAACATAATGTGTTTTTTTGACCCTGCAGTTTATTGATCGCTATCGAGGCAAACGGGTGCCTGTATAGCTTACAAGGAAATATAGGAGGCTCACTTGTGTTGGTTTAGCTGTAACTTGTAAGGGATGTATAGATTGTCTGCCCAAAGTTTTGTGATTAGGGAACAGTAAAAACTACCTGGAGGTGTTAAGGGTAAAGTGTAACATTTTACATGTTTTCTTCTGGATTGAATTCATTTGTAAATGTACATCTTAGCACTTCTATATATGACCCCCCCTATGTATGACCCTATGTTTTTCGCCTGCTTTCTCCTTATTTCACCATGGTTACTAATTTGTAAATGTATACCGTAGCACTTCTATACACCCTTACACTTTTTATGTGTATTCCTAATGAAGTCAGCTCTAGGATGTTTCGTTTTTAGGTGATGGTGTTATCTAATGAACTTTAAGCCTCACTTTGGAAACATATCTTTAAGTTTTTTTTGTTGATTCTCCTCGATGTTGGTTTGCTTGTTCAGGTGTGACATTTTTTCCACCAGCTCCTTGTCTCACTTTGATGCAACTTCTGGCTAAATAACATATGAACTATCAAAAGAAAAAATGAACTCTGGTCTTGCCTGCCGAGCTATGTAGTATGTGTTGACTTATGAGTGCATGGCATATCTAATGTTCTCCTAGTAGTTCTATTAAGGTTAATTTTTGGTTGAGTTGACCTTGGACCTATGGGTGTGACTTGAGGAGGCTAGGAAAAAGTGCTGTCTTGACCGATTACTGTCATCTGACCAATAGGGTAGAAGTGAAAGCTTAACTGTTACTGAAGTTAGGTTTTTCTTCCTAGAACTAGAAATATTGTCTGTAGACTTGGGAGGAAGACATCGGGCAGAATAAGATTGCCATACATTAATTTACTCTCTGCTTTTTAATTTGGCATAGGTCCTACACCTGATAATTGTAAATGTAATTTCACTTTTACAAGAATCAGAAGTGTACGTTCTGTTTATCTAAATTACATGGAGGTGAAAAGGTTTATGAGAAGGAGTTGCAGATCCCAAGGCAACGACGAGTGGCGCAATTCAGGATTTCATCGAAGAAGAAAACCATCTCCCGTTGTCACCTTTTTTTCCTGGTATAAGGCCCTCCGATTAGAGATGCATAGGGTGTATACTGATAGTTTGGGTGACCTTGATGCAAGTCAGACTTTACACTCAGCTGCTCAACTAGGATGATGCTCTTTAATCCTATGATATAGACGTATATGCTCATTTGTCCATGTTAGCTGGACAATATCACTTCTACTTGCATTGTTTACCTCCATTCTGCATTTCCATCTCTAATTAATCAAATCCTTTGCAGGATTTGCCATCCCTTTGTACTTGTGTCAACTGTTTCTTGTCCCGTTTCCCAATATTTACCTACTCCCTCATTAATCTATTCTCTGGTGACACCCCTTCTCAGTTCAGTTTCTCAATTTACACTGCAAATTTTCCCCCTCTTGAAATTCACTTTACTTTTCAATGATTTTAGGACTACTACTCATTTTGTTGTTTACTCTAATTGAAATGGCTGACTTCTGTTTTCTTGCTAATTACTCTTGACCTAAAACTAGTAAAATATAAATTTAGGGTCCTGCAGTGCAGCCCACCTCCTGAAATCAACCTTAAAACATCATCCTATATTAGTCCCATCAATTAATGTTATACTGATAAAAATTAGTAATGGATAAAAAAAACCTTATGTAATATCTATTTTCCAGAAAAAAAAAACATTGTAATATAGCTATTTGCAAAAATTACACATGGTGACCAAGAGCGAGTGAGCACTTTTATGTTACAGTTGTTTACACAAACGAAATTGTATTGCATAATAGAAATTTAACAAAACTTGCAAAATTGAGATTCTCCTGAAACATAGACATATGTTGTTCGAGAAAAAATTGGGTTGAAATTATACTAAATAAAGTATAAGGATAGAACACTACATGTGGTACTGGTAAGACATGGTAACGATCATTAGGAGTCTAATCTTTGACATTGATTTTTCACATATTCTCCATCTTCTTAACACAAATAGGAGAAGTCCCGTGCATGTTAATGAACCTCGTATCATTTTTTCTAGTATCAAGATTCCAATCTCACAGTTTAGCATTTTGAATAGAAAAAAAATTAAAACACAAAGAGGGAAGTTAGCACTTCAAATAGGAAAAACAAACTTCAGACATTAATTTTCAATAAAGATGAAGTGACAATTATTATCAAAATTTTCATTTCCATACACTATATCTTATTTTCTCCAATTTTATTCTACTATTGAAAAAGTTCCAAGTAGACAATATTGATATTATTACATAAAATTTTGTATTTATTCAGAAAAGATGGTTAATATTTATTGGAAAGAAGTGAAGTTTATGTTTATAAATATCATTTGTATTTATTCAAAAGAGATGGAACAGTAAAATCTCGAAAAATTAATATTTTTGGAACCATGAAAAATTATTAATTAATTGAAATATTAATATATCGATAAATTAATAATTTATTAATTTATAAATATATTAATAATTTATTATTTAATCGAGATATATTATTTAAAATTTTATAACATATACAATTCTCAGAATAATAATTTATTTTTATCTATTAAATATTTAAAATAATATTAAGAAATATTTATGAATTTAAGTAAATTGAAAGGATTCACTTATTTAATTAGATTACGTAATGTCAATGGATCAAGTCAGGACCTTATCTTTTCTTATCTTTTCTAGACTAGCGTTCTTCCTATTTACCACAACAAGAAAATGACATTATTTAACTAAGTAAACATTGTAGTCACAAAAAGATGTACTTAAAATAACAATTACATTACGTAATTTGTAATATCCCATATTTTGAAATATTATTATTATTATTATTTGAAGTTGTTTATGTGATTTTTATGTGAATTTTGGTGAATTATCTGGTAATTGGAGTGATATTTTGGATGTTTATGTGTGATATTATTTGAGTATTTTAATTTTTATATGTCCAGAATAAAGTATAGATAATTCTGATATTTTTATGGTAATTTTTGGACTATTATATGATTTTATAAGGATTTATGGATTTAATAATTATTTTCTCTATAACTACAAACTATTTTATAAAGCCGGGAATCGTCCAACTTCAACCGTTTTTGCATTTTTACAACCCAAAACTATTCCAAAAACTCCTTCCTAACCTAATCTAATAATTCCGGACATATTCCGTGTTTTAACTTTTTCGATTCGGTTTACGGTTTGACCTGTACGCGTCCCAGCGCAAAATTTTCAATACGATAATCATTTCGGTAAATCAATAAAACCCGCATTCTCGAAAGACGGGATATTTTACATTATTTTCTCATAAGGTGTTTTATAAGAAGCCCGGTTTGGATAATTATCCGATACGGGTATCTAATTGTATCATTTTTATAGTTACTTAGCGGCTAAGTAATCTATTTTCGGATCCGATATGATCCAGCTGGAACTCCTTACGTGTTTATTAGCGTCTTTATTGAGGTACTCGATTTATCTCGTTTTATGTGAGTCTGAATGTATTTTATGTGTTTTCGGGGTTTTCTGTTAATTTAAGTATCGTTTCTGTTTTTCAAAAATCAACTGACCGGGACCCCACGGGGACATCAAAACCCACAAAATTTACGTTTTTATTTTTATAAAATTATACGTATTTCAAATATCCTGTATTTTTATATTTTTGAATTATTCATAGTTTTGGGAAAATTTGATACAAATTTTATATTTTACTGTTTTTAAAATTATTCCCCGTAATTATATTTTTGGGGCTTAATTATTTTAATTATGGGGATAGAAACACGCTTATTTGATATTTGAGTATTTATTTTTTTCAGTTAGTATAAATAGCTTAATTTTATTTATTAGTCATAAAAAAATCAATTTAATTATTAAAAATTTATAAAAATCAGAAAATCCAATTTTGGGGGGTTTGTTCACCAGGAAATCGATCGATTGATCACTGAATCATTATCCGTTCTTGACGAAACTGATACCGAATCGAAGAGCGTTCCAAGGCCGATCTTTTGGTACCTATATCATCGATTAAGGTGTTATATTTCGCAAAATCGATGTTCGTCGTTTTGCTTAATTTCACTGTTTATTTTTATTTAAATTCAAGTTTAATCGCTTGTGAGTTGATGCTATGGACTGTTGTATTAGATTGTCTATCTCCTAAGCTTTAATTTTGTATTTATATCGTTGATTTTGGTTTAGTTTTACTCGAACCGAAGTTTCGCCAGTTTTTGGTCGGACATGGACCGAATCAAAATCCTGTGAAGTTGTTGTTATGTTTGTGACTATGATTGAAGTGTTTAGAAGGTGTAAGACGTTTTTGGACTGAAAATGAGGAAGAGGGAGCTGTTTTGGGGGCGTTTGGGGCTCTCCGGAATCCGGCAAAGACCCGCCGGAATCTGGAGATTATCCGGAAACCGGTCGGAGTTCTTCCCGACCCAGTTTGCTCTCCTAACCCGGTTTCAACCCGGTCATTTGACCCGGGTTTGATTCCAAAACCCCCAACTTCTGTTTCTAAATTATATTTCTGCATTTTTGATTTAAAAATAATTTAAAATTGCTTTTCTTATTTTCAAAAATCAAGTATTTTAATTTTAAAAATCATTTACTTATTATTTTAAATTCTAAAAATTATTTACTTAATTATTTTAAATTCCAGAAATTATTTTCTTTTAGTATTTTCAAAAATCCGAAAATTTCATTCATTTAAATTGATCAATTATTTTGATAATTAATCAGTTTATTTAGATAATTCGAATTAATTTTATTTTAATTCCAAAAATTATGAAAAAATCATTTTAATTCTGATTTTTCCTAAATAATGATTTAAAAATTATTTTGAGCTTTAAAAAAAATATTTGAGTATTTAAAAATCAGTTAATATTATTATTAATTAATTTATTCTTATTTTATTCGTAATAAATAAACCATTCGTCCGTTTAATACGAAACGAACGCGTCTAGACTCAGAAAAATATTCCGCTTTCAATAAAAATACCTTCGAGACCCAAATACTTTTGTTTCGAAAGGCCGCTTGTTTTGCAAATCGATTATGAGTCTCGTATTGATTAAAAAGTCATATTTTGACCCGATTTCAGTTTTAAACCTACCGAGTCAAATGTTTTGACGAACCGAGTCCTGTGTTATATGAATTATGTGATATGTGAGTTACGTGTTTATATGTTATGTGAATTACTTGCGTACGTGGGTCAAGAGTCTTGTATTTGACTGTCTTCTTTATGTGCGGGCTATCGTATGGGTAGACGATAGGGTTTTGACGTGCAGCTCATCGAGTAATTATCGTTTAGACGATTAAAATGTTATTTTCTAATTCTAGATACGAGTCTTTCAAGACGATCAGGACAAATGAAATAAATGAAGACTAGAATTGAATAGTATGGAATATTGAGTTTGCATCACTGCATGAGCAACATGCCAAATGATTAGTAGAATAAAGACGGTGATGTTTTGAGACAGAATGTCAGAATAGCTGCGTCTTTGCAAGTGTGACTAACTGCTAAAACCCAAAGGCAACTATCCTTATCATCACTTATTGTTCAAGTGATATTTATTTTAAATCTTCTTATGCAAGTATTGCTTTCCCTATTATCAGTTCTGAATAGATAAATGTTTTACATATCGCTGAAATATAAACACTATTTTAGAAATTATTAGATGTATGCGAATATTTAAGAGTAATTTTCATAAATCATTTTTTACAAGAATTTTTTATACAACTTTAGTTAAATTTATTTCTAACTTCCTCGTTCAAAAATTTAGTTTCAATTAATGATACATGAAAATTATTATTTTTTATATATAAATTTAGTTAGATTTTCTAATTTTCAATTCTAAAAGTTGATCCATTTTTGTTTAACTATATTGAACTACTTTGGCCATTTACAAGTATATCATTCACTTAATCATAGATTAGTTACTATAATTGTGCTTGTTGTGCAAGACATGCCTGGACAATAACAAGACTAAGTCAAATTGACAACCCTAACTAAGTTGTATTGTAATCTATGTTTTGCATTTTTTATTGTAACATTTAAGTCTATAAAAATGTTCAAGGGCAGACTGGAGTCTTTTTCTATGAATAGTATCAAGCCTAAGAATTCTATGTGGAAGAAGATCAAGAAGATCATGGCTCAGAAGAATTATGAAAAAGCTTGGAGTTGAATAAATCTATTTTGGGCAAAATATTCTTAATCAAGATCTCTACAAGTCACAGATTAAGTGTTATAAAGAAGTCATTCGAGAACTCCAGAATGACTTATCGACAAGTCAGGAAAAGCTACTAGAGAACTCAAAGATATCGATAAGCCAATTTGAAGACATGAAGAATGGAGATATCGACAAGTCAATTTCTTCACTAGAGAACTCAGAGTTATCGATAAGACAAAGTGAAAACATGAAGATGAGAGATCTCGACAAGACAAATTCTCTTATAGAGAACACAAAGACTTCGATAAGTCAAAACAACTGTAACGTGATTAGAGATCTCGATAAGCCAATATACTTATCGAGATGTCAAGTTCTCTATATAATAAACTGGAGTTCTCGAGGTAAAACTCAAAGTACAAAGAGCAGACCAATTCAATATCCAAGATTATCAATCAACAAACAATCTAATGAGTTGGATTGACAAGTCGACAAAAGCAGCTTGAAGAGTACAAGATTAAATGACAAGATTAACTGGCAAAGTAAAGCCACAAGCGTGCAAGATTAGCAAAGTTACACTAAGCCAGAAATAGAAAGATTTGATTATCCAAAAATAGGGTTTAGTACATGCTATTACATGCTGTGTAATAACCAGTATTTACTGTTCTATAAAGTAAACACTGGATACTTTGTTAGAAGTAACAATTTAGATCAGAAAAATCTTGTATTCTCTCAAGAAAGAATCTAAGCTCTTTATCAACAAAGAGCCTAGAAATTTTGTAGCAAAATATTCTTAATTTTAATATAAAATTAAGTGAGTTTTGAAAGATTTGTGTTCACTGTTTTATTTGTATAAATTCAGTACTAACACATTTTACTACAAGATTTAATTTACTTTGTTCACCATCAAAAATACTTCAAGAAAAGTAGAAAAATACTAACACACAGTCACCCCCTCTGTGTGTGATTCATTATCTAACAGTGCTTGTCATACCAAAATCAAATTAAGTTTTTTAGAGCATTTTTGATTTTTATAACAAAAACCATTAGCTAAAATTTGATAGAATATTAATTATTTATTTTTTAATTTATGAAATGGATATTCAATGATGTTCCGTATAGTATGATACATAAAATTATATAATAGTTAAAATTACATTAGTTTAAGTTCTTGTTGAAATTCTTACACTTTTACAAATTATTTGAAACTAGCACTTAAATTCCAAGCACGGTAAATACTAAATCATATAATTAAGAGGTTTGCATTTGCAATGTTATATACCCTTAGCTAAAAATAAATATTATAAATAATATGTAAATTTTGTATGTTTTAATACATAATATTCATCACCAATATTTATCATTTACTATATTTTTAAATCAAATTTTTACTGGGTATAAATTTTTACATAATTAGTATTATTAACTCTAGCTAAAATAATGATAGGGAAATTAATTCATTTGACTAAATAGGTGTTTGGTTAGGGTAATATTCAATATTATTTTGATATCTAAGTTATATAAATTTAATCCTTTTTATCCTATTTTAATAGTTTATTTTGTAAAATAAATTTTTTTTAAAATATTTATCTTGTTCTTTAAATAATGCAAATTTTATAATTCAATGTTGACCAACTTAACTCACAAGACCCTTCTCATAAATATTTTTGTATATAAATTGAAAATGAACATTATATAATTTTTTTGGGTTTTGTATATATATATATATGTATATATATAGTCAACTTCTATCGATACCACATTTTTGTTGGAGACTTCGGAGACCATCTATGTTATATAATCAAAACACTATCAATTATATTATTTTGTGAAGTATGTTTTACGAATATCACTAATTCATTAAATTAGTTGATGATCATTTAAGTTTAATAAGTATAATGTGTATGTTCTGCAATTTGAACAAATATTCTGCAAAATAAACATGTTTTGTAGAATAAAACATTTTGTAATGTTCTACATGCAGTACATGCATGATGCTCAAGATTTTAAATAAAATAATAATCGTTGTAGAACATAAGTCGTAAAATAATACGTTTTGCAATGTTTTTATGCAAAATTTTAGTTGCAGAACATAAGTGGTCTCCGTGGTCTCCAACAAAAACTTGGTCTCCATGAAATTTGACTCTATATATATGATGTATATATTTACTTACCTCTTTGATGCGTGTAATGTAATGCCTAAAAATTAAGTTGTATTATTACTTGAAAAGAGAAAAAAGACACTGTATTATTCAATTTTTAATACCTGAAATTTACAAATGGACTATCGTAGGATGAAGGGAGTTTTTCAATTATTTAATCTCTAACTTATGAACATGTAACTATAAATAAAAATAAAACTAAATATTAATCAAATTATAAATAATTTATTAGTATTATAGATTACTTAACCTTTTTTAATGATATCACTTTCTAAAATATATATAATCTATACCTTATAATTATAATTAAAAACCATTCATTGTTTTCCCCTACCCATATCCCCTTAGGCCCCTACATAAATCATGCCAAAAATTTCGTTTAAGTGGGCTGGTAAATTTTTTAAAATCTCGACGAGTCCTCAAAATCTTCTGGACGACCCCTCCAAATTATATCTGAATGGTTCACCTATTCTCTAGAGTATTATATATATATATATATATATATATATATATATTCCTTTTCTAATTGATTCTTTTATAACATTGTGATATGCCTTATCTTGCAGGTGACGATAACGTCGAGTTGACGAAAGAGAAAGACTCGACATTTAGGAAAGCCGCCTAGTGGTGTGGTAAATAATGGGTTTAATACGCCCTGCCAAAACAAGGATGCATATATCGTATTCGAAAACTAGCAGCTCGCCTGTCAATCCTCCAGGGCCAAAATAACTCATTTTTTTCCCGTGAACTATTTGTGTCAATGAATTAGTTTGATCCAAAACATGAGATACTGTGATTGTTTGGGTCTACTAGTCTTTAATAATAAGTTAAACAGAGCAATGAAAAATAAAAAAGCAGATGCCCTAGGCGGATCACCCCAAAATTAAACCGGTGCTTGTTATTGCACCCGCCACCCGAAGCCGTTGTACTGGGTGCTAAAACATGAGTGTTTTGTATCCATTGAGCAAATTAGGGGTTTTGTCAGGCTTGTTGATATAGTCCGTATGTTAAGTAATTCTATGATACCGGTTATAATATTATTTATCTCTCCGATTCAACTAGGATATATATATATATAGAGTCTTACTCCAATACAAATTAAAGTAAAATAAAAGCTACAAATTACACCACATCTAATTTGAATATACCCTTCCACACATAACTCCACCTAATTTCCTCCATTTTCATTGAATTTTTCCCGTCAATTGATGAACTCTTTTTAAAATCTAACTTCTCTATATTTTCTACATCCTTCAACAATCAACATGAATACCATATTTGATATATTTCGGTGATAAATCACTAACTATGCCTACGGAAATCACTAAAATCTACTGGTGCATGGAATAGTACTGATTCCAGCTTAGTTATTCGAGTAAGTTTAAATACTGATTTGTCACCAAAATATAGCAAATATGCTATGCAAATTGATGAGTGGGAGATGAAGAAATATACGGTAAAATTATTTATTTAAAAAGTTAACCAACTAACGACAAAAGTCAAATTAAAAATGACGGGAAAATATATACATGAATATATAGTGCACATGGATGGGAGAGAAAGTAATTAAATATGTGGGTGTTATTGGTTTGTATTTTGTATTCTAATATTAGTTTGTATTTGAGCACTTGCCTATATGTGTGTGTGTGTATGTGTCTGTGTGTATAAGCAAATAAACAAAAAAAAAAACTAAACTTAAAATAGAAACTAAAAACTAAAAACTAATTTAAGCCAATTAATTAATCTAATCTAATGTCCCACCTAAAAGTACACCACACTCAACTAATCTGCACCCTCCCACACACAATCTCAACTTTTCCCCTTCGTTTTTAATTTTATTTTTTCCATCAAACGGTAAGTTTATTTTTAAATCCGACTTCATTGTATTTTTCTCAATCACTCAAAGATCGATTTGCATTTCATATGTGTTACATTTTAAAGTAATTTAAAAAAAATATTTGATTTCTAATTTTCATTCTAAAATTGATTTTTATTAGAGTAGCCCTGTATAAGCAAATGATTAAATACTTTGATATATATATAGCGAGTTGCTCAAATGAAAACCTCCACTAATATGAGAAATGGGATCTAATCTCAGCCCTTCATTTTATAACATTTCTTTTAATCTGTACCACACAATTCCTTCTCGCTTATCATGCGCACTCCCTCACTTCATCCTCTTCTTCTCCACTTCTCTCTCTCGCCTCTCCACAATGCTTTTCTCCCTAGAAACATACAAAAAACAAATGCTGAACTTCACATTTCTCTCTCTCATCTCTTCCTTTTCCTCACTACCTACACCGCCTGTACCACCGTCGACGTCAGCTACACAGCCTCCGACACCGCCTCTTCGCCGGAACACATCACGGACGTTCTCTGCTCCTACCCACGTCGTTTCATTTTATCCGCGCGTGCGAATCTCCACGTTGGTTCCGATATCGTTACTGCTTCCCAGGTTGATCTCACCGATTTTCTCATCCCGGCGATTCAGAACTTGAAGCGATTGCTCGATTCGCTTGGAATATCGGAGATTTGTGTTTTCTTTTAGTGATTTTAACATTAGGTAGTAGGGTGTGGCGATTCGGTGTAATGCTGGTGGTATAAGTTGGAGAAAATGAAGTTAGGGGAAGATGAAAATGGTGATTATATATGATTTGATGATGTTTGTGAGAATATGGTGATAATTTTTGTATAATGGTGGTAATTTATAGGTGGTGGGTGGAATTGTTGGTCGGAGACGGTGGTCGATAATGACCAGATATTAGTGATTTTCGTATTCTCGGTGCTGATTTTATGTTCATCAGTGACCTGATATGGTTTTATTTTCGGGTGGTGATTTTTGATTTTTCGGTGGTGATTGTTTGATTTGGAGGTGGTGATTTTTAATTTGACGGTGGTGATTTTCTGGTGATCGTCAGAGGTGGTGCTGGTGGCCAGAAATAGTGGTTGCTGGTTGTTAGATGTGGTGGTGGGTAGTAAGTAGAAAGAAGAATATGGAAGAGATAATGGTTTAAGAAGATTATGATATTGAAAATGAATGGTCCAAATTAAAAATAGATTTAAATTTTTATGGTTGAGATTATATCTCATATCTCACCAAAAAAAGGTTCTCAATGGAGTAATACCCTATATATATGTATATATCTACTTCGCTACATTAGCTATACCTTGTATATGTTTCTTTTTAAAGAAAATCATAAAAAAATACTTTTTCTTCCAAGAAAAATATTTGTTTTTTGACGCATATACCTTGCACATATTTAGGGATGGGTATTGACTCCGGCCGACCGATCCCGTCCCGATTTTCCGCACCGAAAGTGGCGAGAATTCTGGGAATTTTGCGGGTAAGGGTCGGGGAATGGGGACAATTTCAGAAAAAAAAACGGGGAATGGGCTGGGTACGGTTTTTTATGTCTACCCGACCTGATCCACGACCCGATTTTTTCCCGCTCTAGAATATATATATATATATATTCTTATTTATCTTCAAAAAAATATGTAAGTGCCTTGAAAAATTTGCATTTTCTATGTTGTTAGAGATATTTTTAGATATTATCTTTTTCAAAGTATAAAGTCAGAGTGAATTATTACAAATGTACTTTAATTTTAAATAAATATTTCATGTATAAAAAAACAAAATTATTAAAATTTATAGTTTAATATTTAATTTTTGCTACTTTTTCTATATATTGCATGAAAAAAATTATTTAATAAAATTTTTGATTTAAATAAAATATTTTTGATTAGCCGCGAAGATCCCCGTCCTCGTTTCAGCTGGGGTCGGGGAATTATATATAGTCCCGACAGAAAATGGCCGGGGACTGAGATTAGGTTTGAAGTCGCGGGTGCGGCCCCGAAGTGACCCGACACCCTCCTAGGCATATTTCTCTTAGTATTACTTTGAAATAAGAAAATACTTCTTTGTTTTTCTTTTTTTATTTTTATTTTTTTTGACTTAACTTATAATATGACCCGTACATATCTAACTAAATAGTTAAAAATAGTGTTATACGTACATCAACTTTTCCTTCCAAGCATTTAAATTCTTTATTTTACATTTAATATTATTTTGTTGATAGATCTACTTTTTTTATATATTTATAATATAATTCTATTTGTATTGTTAGGTTGGACCAAATAAATTTTTACTAAATATTTGTAATTATTTGATACGAAATAATAAGTAAATATCATTGTTTCGAATTTCAAAAATTATTTATCAAATGATTATTTTTATTCATGGTTCAGATTTATAACTTATCCAGAATTTTTACTATTTGGAAAATTTTGTTCAGATTTAAAAAATGAGCGAAAGGTTTATTATCATTTAATTACATAGGGAGAGCATTCTTTATTTTCTTTAGCAGTTGTAGTTTACATGAGACGAGCTGAAACATGTATTTTTATTTCCCAACTCCAAACTACTAATGTACACTCTGCTTTCTCATAAATTCCCTGATGAATTCAAGCTCCATTTTATTATCCAACAAACATCCCACCAATTTATTTTGAGCATCATCTTCCCCAATAGATTTGTTTACATATACATAGTAAATTTGAGCTCTAAATATGTCTACACAATGGCTTGTTTTAGTAGCTGCTATATGGCTTCAATCCATAAGTGGCACCAACACAAACTTTCCTGCCTATTCTTCCCAACTCAAACACCTTCTTTCCATGTCACAACTTCAACTCAACAACTTAGCCTTTGCTTCTGACGCCGGAAAAATTCTTGCCTGGTTCTCCGGTGTTGCTGCTTTATATCTTCCTTTGTGGCTAACTCTCTTGATTGGTTCAATTATCGGAATGATAGGTTACGGTGTACAATATTTTTTACTGTTAAAGTTGCACCTTCATAGCTCAATACCGTACTGGGTGGTTTTTATTTTAACTGTTGTTGCAGGAAATAGCGTATGTTGGATTAATACTGTCTGTTACATTCTTATTATACAAAATTTTCCTCTGGATATGCAACTTTCCTTAGGTTTATCAACTAGTTATCAAGGGTTAAGTGCCAAGATATATGGAGATATAGTTGAAGTTGCATATGCAAATTCTTGTCCTGATGAAAAAGCAAGAGGATATCTGCTGTTAAATTCGATTTTGCCTGTAATAGTTTGCATAATCGTGGCGCCTTTAGTCGCTAGATCATCACATGTTAATGATTCTGGTGGTTCACGCAGTGGATCATCTTATTCTTGTAGCAGAAAATTATCAGAAGGATTTGTTGCCATGTTTTCCATAACTGTTATTACTGGAACTTATGCTGTGGTTACTAGTAGTTTGGGTTACTCAATTTTATCATGTAGCAGACATGCTCAATTGATTGGCATCGGAGTTTTAGTTATTATCCTTCCAATTATGGTTCCTCTGGTGGAGAAAATTAGGGAGAATGTGCAGCACAAGTGTTGGATAAGACAGAGGAAAGTTAGTAGTTTCCCTGCAGATGAACAGGGAAGTGAAACATTGGAAAATGGAAATGGAGCAGTGGCGTTGTCTGTAAAAACTACTAGTGTGGTAAAAACTGGAGAAAAGAATGATTTAACAGGTAAGGAGATTGGACCAAAGTTGATGCTTAAAAAACTGGATTTCTGGATATATTTTTTTGTTTATATGTTTGGTGCTACAATTGGACTGGTGTATTTGAACAATTTAGGACAAATTGTGGAGTCGAGGGGGCACTCCAGAACTACTTGTTTGGTCTCGCTTTCATCCTCGTTTGGTTTCTTTGGGCGGCTCATTCCATGTCTCCTCGAATACTATTTTACGAGGTTGGGTATGCAAGGGACTAGGAATAAATATGTGTAATCTATTTTGTTTTGTTTCTCTTTCCTGCACTGTAATATCACTTATGCTAGCGGGCATCCATACTGTAAATTTTGTTACTAATCAATGCTAACAACTAAAATTCAGGGCAAAGTACATGAGTTCAAGAGCAGGAGCAATGTCAGTGATGATGGCACCAATGAGCGGAGCCTTTTTCATGCTACTAATAAACAGCAACATATGTCTACACATAAGTACAGCCATCATAGGATTGTCAACCGGAGCAATCTCGTCAATGGCCGTGTCGGCAACTACAGAGCTGTTTGGAGGCAAAGGGTTTGGAATAAAGCATAACATTGTGATCATAAACATCCCCATAGGATCTTTCATTTTGGGCGAAATGGCAGGGGTGCTGTACAGGCGAAATGGCAGTGCGGATGAAGTTGGAAAGTGCATAGGCATGGAATGTTACCAAACAAGTTATATAATATGGGGTTCACTTTGTTGTTTAGGAACTTTGTTAGCTCTAATACTACACTCCAGAAACAAAAGCTTGCGCGAAATGGCAGGGGTGCAGTAGTCTATATACAGTATTATGAGATTGAGGAGTCCGGAATGTAAGAAGAGGTGCTTAAACTACTTTTCCCTTTGGTTGGGCCACTGCGTACATCATGTAATGTAGTTCCGTTTCAAATTCGTAGATTATGTATGCCTGCCTGCCTGCCTCATTTATACCATATCTTGTCCCCAACTCCCAACCAAAACCAATTTATTTGCACCTCCTCTTTTTTTTTTAATAAATATTTTTACATACTCTTTTAAATGCTATCTTTCAATCTTACCTTCTGAAAATTACAATATTTAAACCTATAATTTTTTACAATAAAAAAAATTAACTGCATCTAATAATTTTCTCTACAGTATTCAATTTATACATATATAAAATATTAATTCGCCCTCACTATTTCACTCACATTTTATATATAAAATATTAGTCTGGGGAGTATGACATAACTATTTACAAAGTCAGGTAACGAGTACAGCTTCTTTTAGTTATAAGCTTTTGTCTAAACTCTTGCTTGCCATATTTTTGGAAAAGAGTAATGTACCTACGTTACATCTGACTAGGCTTGTCTGCCGGGGATCCGGTCCGATCCAATTCGATCCGGAGCTTGATAAATGGATATGGATTGTATAAAAAAATGTCTAATCCGATAAGGATCCGATTCAGTAAGAAGCAGATATGAATTTGACGTGATCCGATCCGGCTTATATATATATAATAAAATCTATATATTTAATTATTTTAAGTTTTGAAGTACAAAATTTTCATTAAATTTAAATTCCTTAATATTTCTTTCTTGCAATTTATATATTGAACCTGATACATAAAATATTCAAATGTATTCATATATTTGTCGGTTATGCAATTTTCAAAATATATCTATATTTAACCGTAGAAAAGTGAAATTTTACATAATCAATTTACTAATAATTTAATTTCGCTACATGAATCCTCAAAACTGAATCTATGTGCAAAATTTTGTGATGTAACTATATCGGTGCTATATTTTAAAATTCATAACTTTCAATTGACTCATTTCAATATGCAAAAATAGATACATTGAAATTCGATGACGCAAGTCTTTGAATGGCTTGCACATTTATCTAAACACACATCGTATCATTTCATATTTTTCTTTGTTCGTTCTTTTTTTAATGTTATTCTCCCGACAAAAAAAATGATATCAGGTTTTTTTCTCACATTTTTAGCTTCATACACTTTATTTTACATATATTTTTCTTTATTCGTTCATTTTCGATGTTTCTCGTGTGATAAGTTGAATAATTAGTTTATTCCATTTCGAGATATTTTTTTCATTAGATGATAAATTGATTTTACGCACGTTATACACTTAATTTTACAAGTAATTTAATTTTCTTAAAGTTACTTTTCGTAACTTTTGGTAATTTTTAAAAAAAACTTACAAAATTATTGTACAATTAAATTGCGTAACTAATAAATAAAATAAATACTTTATATCATAAATTATTCTATAATCTAATAACCCTTCTAAATTCTAAATAATAATTGAGTCTTAGAGCTCTAACTCCCACCAAATACCGTAATTGAGGGGTCTGTGACTATGTCATTGCATATTTGCAATATTAAATAGCTTTAATTTCCAAATATTTTTCATTTTCATTTTTAGAAATCAGCATGTAGCAAGAATAATTTAATTTAAGAAATTTTATATATTTAGATCTAAATGGATGGGAGCTTTAATCCGAAATTCGAAATCCGAAAATCCTAATGGGGCGGATATGGATTGAGCTATAATTTATCCGATATGCGATCCGATCCGAAAAAATTAAATGAATCTGGATATGGATTTACTTAAATCCGATCCAAATCCGACTCATTGACAAGTCTAGATCTGACACGTTATGTGAAACTTATCGATTTTACGTATGAAAATTAAGTTATACTAGCTTAAAACCCGTGCAATGTATGAGTATCTAACAATATTTTATATTTTTATTTGTATTAAAATAGTATATTGTTTTTTTGGTTTTAAATAAATGTTTAATTTTGAATGTAGATATTGGTATTCGAACTTAAATTTTTTGACTGTTTATATTTTTAGTAGTAAAATCAAAGGATTATATGATAATTTGATTAAAAAGATCTAACAGTTGTAATTAATAGAGATATTAAAAAAAGAGCATAACTAAAACAAGAGGTTGAACAACATTACCGGTTATTATAATTTAGTTTAGGTAGTATATATAAATAATATAAATGTTTGTTGTTGGCGAAATTTGAATCTGATAACTTTAATAGTACATAAATAATAATATAAATGTTTGTTGTTAGTGAGATTCGAACCCTGAGTAGTGTATTTTTTTAATATTTTGATTGAATGGTCGTGATCATTTGATTAAGAAGAACCGACGGTCGTGATCGAAAGGATAACTAAACCAACCAAAATTGGGGTATATCAAATTATACCTCATTCCGGTTATTATAATATAGTACTGGCTTATGACCCGTGCATCGCACGGGTCTTGGTTAATATTTATATATTTTTAATTTTATTTCATATAATTTTATTAAAATTCTATATAAATAATTAAATACTAAACAATGATTATATAATTATAATTTTAAGTTAGGTTCAAATAGTATAAATAATATATGATTGATGAGATCTTATTTATAAATAATAATGTAAATGTTTGTTGTTGGTGAGTGAGATTCGAATCTGAAAACTTATATGTACCTTTATAAATAATATAAATGTTTGTTGTTAAGGGGATTCGAACCTGAGAACTTATATGTATTTTTATAAATAATAATATTAATGTTTGTTGTTGACGGGATTCAAACCTGAGAACTTGTGGAGTGTATTTTTTTAGTATGTGTATCTAACGGTTCTGTTTATTTGATAAAGAAGATCTGACGGTCATGATGTAAAAGGATAATTAAAATAAGGGGTGAAACAAATTACAAATTATACCTCATTCCGGTTGTCACAGTATATTATAGATTTGCACCGGTGTTGAATTTATAAAAATTACCCTATATATATGCCACGTAATTGATATTATCATACTAGCGGTTTGAATTGCTGGTAAAATGAGTTTAGATTCAAAATGTAATTTGAAAATTTTAAAATTAAAATTCAATCTTATATTTGATTTATATAATTTGATAATATTTAAACTTGATTTAATTAGATCCCAAAAATTTCAGACTCCGAAGTCTTAACAATAAAATAATCCAAATATTACATCTTATAATGACTCAACCTGTCATATGAAAAATAAATATTATCCAAACCAACTATGTCATCAAGTATAATAAAATAAACATAAAGATAAACTTAATTTAATACACTTTCACTTCTCAAACAAGAAGCAATTTAGCATATTCTTTTTCAATAACTAGTTTACTAAACCGCGTTTTGCAACGACCATATATTATTTCTCTTTATTTTTAAAAATATTTTACAAAATGCGCATATAATAAAACTAAATAAAAAATTACCATAATCGCGTTTCGTCCCTGTCATTTGAATTTTTTTAATATATATAATTCTAAAGTACCACCCACTTGTTATACATGTTTTTAATTTAAATTAAATATATTTGAGGACGAACTTAATTGATTACATCTAATTATTATTATTTTATTTTATAATAAAAATATTTTGAACGACTATACAATTTTATGAGAAAAATGCTCCTAAACACATATTTAGAGGAGAGTTACATGAGTATATAATGTAATACAAATATATCACTCCTGGATCGTAAAAATGTTTCGTACTTATTTAAGTCTCTCTATACTTACGAGTATTAAGATCTAACTTAAAAGTTAACAATATTAAAATGATAGTATGATTTGCAGGGAAATTGTGGGGCCATTAATGACATGTCACTGTCACATGTAGTGGGGTCCACGTGGCTTTACATGTCAACTAAATAGCTAAATAACTACTCCCTACCCTACGTCCCACTCATTTGTATACAAATGGTTTGGGAATGGTTTGGGCACGGAAGACAATACATAATAATAAAATAATATTATTTTTGGTAATTTTGGTAAGATAGTGGGATGAGAGAGAAAGAAAAAATATAATTTAGTGAGAAGAAAATATAAAGTTGGGTAAAGTGGTGGGACCAATCAATATTTAATAGATAAAGTGAGTGTAGTGGGAGTAAGTAGTGGATGTAGTTGATTTTTATATTATTAATTTTTTACTATTTTTGGTAAGTTTGAAATGTATAGAATTGAGTGGGACATCCAAAAAAGGAAAGTGTATAGAAATGAATGAGAAAGAGGGAGTAAGTAGGTAAATTCAAACCAATTATTACGATCAAATATCGGTCGCAATTTTTTTTTTGACTAATATGGCTTATAGCCTTACAAATGAGTATCTATTCTCAATAATTCTCGGGTGAGTCAGAGTCGAACCCAGGACCTGGGATGACAGAGGATAAGCTCCTTACCACTAGAGCTATCCAATCGTGGTCGGTCGTAATTTTTTTTAACAGATTGATTGATCAATCGTTAAGTCGGTCGATAACGAAAGCAACCAAATTGGTCATTATCGAATCACGTTTTTTTTGTTAAGCTCGATAACGACCAAATAATACCGATTGTTCCAATGTCATCGTTGTTCATTTAAATCTAGTCAGTATTTAATGAGTCCGGTTTTGCCCAAAATTTGAGGCTTTTAATCATTACTCGTTCTAATCGCACTAAATTTGCAAAACTTTACAAGAATTATACAATCATAAATAACCAACCAAATACAACCAATTTTTTTTATACAATCATAGCATAATTCAAATACAATGAAATCAAATGTATGTTCAAACCAAATAGATGAACAACCGTATATACAACAACCAAACAATACTTAAAAGCAACAATTCAAAAGTATAATAATGAAATTTGTAAATACTACTAAACAACTTTCGAACCATTATCTCTTTCCCTATCATCATCATCGTCATTTTGTTCACCCCTCATTGTTATCTAATATATATATATATATATATGCAAATGATCAAATAGAAACTAAACTTAAAAATAGAAACCAGAAACTAATCTAAATCATTAGATCAATCTAATCAAATGGCCCCTAAAAGCACTACACCCAACTAAATATGCACCCTCCCACACACAATCTCAACTTTTCTCCTCCGTTTTTAATTTGATTTTTTCCCGTTAAACGGCAAGTTCTTTTTTAAACCGACTTCATTGTATTTTTTTTCATCTCTCAACGATCGATTTACATACCATATGTGTTATATTTCGAAATAATTTTTTTTTAAAAATATTTGATTAATAATTTTTATTCTAAAATTGGTTTTTATTAGAGTAGCCCCTATATACACACACACACATACACACACATATAGGGCTGTTCAAATAAAAACTTTCTTAAAATAAAAACTAGAAACTAAGACCCAGCCCACCTCACTTTAGTACTATCCACCCACCTCATTCTCAATTCACTATAACCAACCCCCGACTATTTCCCCAAAACCTTACACTTCAACTTTCCTCATTACCTCACCCTACCACCGTGATCACCTCTACTATCACCATCCCGTTAACACCGTCATCTAGGTTCGTTCCTCTCCATTTACCCTATATATTTCTTCCTTCATATTTTTTAAACTTTTTTATGAGCTTTTTCTCTTTCTCACCTCTCTATACATGGTAATCACTGTATTAATAGTTAAAGTTAGTGATTTCTGTTTGATATTATGGCTGTTACATTCACGGTGATGATGGTGAGATATGTGGCGGTGTTATAATGATTGTGTTAATATGTAATAACTATGTATCAGTTTTTAGTAATTTTTACAATATAAATTAGTGATTTTTATAGCACATATTAATGATTTCTGTTTAATCTCAGGGCAGTCTGTGAATAATTTGTGTAAATTGACGATTTTGATAAACTTTTAGTGATTTTACATTTAATTATGATGAATCAGTGATAGAAAGTGAAGGAGTAGCTAATTAGTTTTGTGTGTATATATTTTATGTATTATGTCACGACTAATGATAAAGGAGAGTATTGAGCTAACAAAAAGGAGGATGCTGGGTGTAGAAATGTTTGAAATAATAGTAATTTCGGTTTAGTGATTCTGATAAGTATAAACAGTGATTTATTTGTGAAATATATCAAATATGGTATAAAAAATGATTGTTGGGAGATGAAGGAAAATATAGTGAAGTCGAATTTCAAAAAAAGTTCATCGATTAATGGGAAAAATTAAATTAAAAATAGATAAAATAATACATACATGTACATATACGTGAGGGGATGACATGAAGGATCTGAGGAGAGAGAGAATGGGGGTTTGATAAGATTTGTGTGGTGGAGATTTAATTAAAGTTAAGAAATGAATGGTTGCCATTAGTTTCAAGTTTTTAGAATAAGGTTACTTACTATTTGATCATCTCCCTATATACATACATACATATGTATATATATATATATGTTGTTCAAATAAAAAAAAACCTTAAAATAAAACTAGAAACTTAAACACAGCCCAACCCACATACAACTTAAATACACCCTCCTATACACAACCCCACTTGATCCCCTCCATTTTAAATATTTCCTATCATTCATCGATTCTTTTTAAAAATTTGACTTCACAGTATTTCCGTATATCTTCCAACGATCACTATGAATACCATATGTGTCATATTCCGACGATAAATCATTATTTATACTTACGGGAATCACTAAAATGTAGGAAGTTCTGAAATAATAGTTATTTCGGTTTAATAATTCCGATAATTATAAATAATGATTTATCGATGGAATATATCAAATATAATATGAAAATTGATTGTTGGGAGATGAAGAAAAATATAGTGAAGTCAGATTCTAAAAAAAGTTCATTCATTAACGGAAAAGATTAAATTAAAAATGAATAAAATAATACATACTTGTTGTTAGATAATGAATTACACACAGGGGGGGTGAATGTGTTTTTATGTTTTTCTGTTTTTCTTGAAATATTTTTGGTTGTGAACAAAGTAAATTAAATGTTGTAGTAAGATGTGTTAAAACAGAAATTAAACATGCAACAATGAATAACACAGATCTTTCAAAACTCACTTAATTTTACGTTAAAATTAAGTGATGTTTTGCTACAAAATTTCTAGGCTCTTTGTTGATAAAGAGCTTAGCTTCTATCTTGAGAGAATACAAGAATTTCCTTGATCTTAGTTGTTACAACTAACAAATGACCGCTGTTAACTTTATATGATAGTTAACTACTAGTTTACACAGTGTACAATAAGAGATGCTATTCACTTTAGTAAACTGTCATTTATCATTCCATTTTAGGAAAAGTATATGTTCCATTTCTGTCGTAGCATATCTTTGCATACTATGTTAACTTTGATCTTCCTTAGTTAGTTAATCTTCACCCTTGATCTTACACACTCTTCAAGCTGCTTTTTGTAGATTTGTAATTCCAACTGGTCTGTAATTTGTACTTTGAGATTTCACCTCGAGATCTCCAGTTAGGCATATCGAGAACTTGACATCTCGATAAGTATATTGGCTTATCGAGATCTCTAATACTCCATAGTTGATTTGACTTTTAGAGGTGTCTAAGTTCTCTATAAGAGAATTTAGCTTGTCAAGATCTCTAATCTTCATATCTTCACTTTGGCTTATCGATATCTCTGAGTTCTCTTGTGACTTGTTGACTTGTCGATAACTCAGAGTTCTCTTGTGAAATTTGACTTGTCGATAACTCATAGTTCTCTAGTGAATTTTGACTTGTCGATATCTCTGAGTTCTCTAGTGAAATTTGACTTGTCGATAACTCAGAGTTCTCTAGTGAATTTTGACTTGTCGATAACTCTGAGTTCTCTAGTGAAGAAATGACTTGTCGATATATCCAATCTTCATGTCTTCAATTTGGCTTGTTGATATCTCTGAGTTCTCTAGTAGCTTTCCTGAGTTCTCTATAAGTCATTCTGGAGTTCTCGAATGACTTATACATAACACTAAATCTGTGACTTGTAAAGATCTTGACTTAAAATATTTTTCCCAAAACAGTTTTATTCAACTCCAAGCTTCTTCATAATTCTTCCGAGGCATGATCTTCTTGATCTTCTTCCAGATAGAATTCTTAGGCTTGATAATGTTTACAGAAAAAGACTCCAGTCTGCTCTTTGACATTTTACAGACTTTAAATATTACAATACAAAATGCAAACTAAGATAACAATACAACTTACTTAGGGTTGTCAGTTTGACTTAGTCTTGTTATTGTACAGGCATGTCTTGCACAACACATGTACATGTACGTGAGTAGTGACATGCTGGATTTGAGGAGAGGGAGATGATGAGTTTTTGATAATATTTGTGTGGTGGATATTCAATTAAAGTTAAAAAATGAATGGTTACCATTAATTTCTAGTTATTAGAATAAGGATGGTTTTATTTGATTATCTCCACACACACACACACACACGCATATATATATATATATATATATATATATATATATATATATATATATATGAGGTTAAAACTCTAAAATGCTTTAAAATAACATACCATAAAATACAAATACCTTAAATTAATGCAGTCAAATTACGAACGCCTATCGATCGTAAATTGGTCATAATTAAGTATAACATCGACTGTTCTTTCAGTCGGTAAGTCGGTTGGTAAAAGGAACCAACAAATTTCGTCAATATCGAGTCAGTTGATAAGTTTTGTAAAAACTTAGAAATGACTGACTTATACCGACCTATAGTTATGAGTTTGATCGATATACTAGAATTGTGGTCGTTATTGCTTTGTATCTGGTCAGAATTCTACTCACAAAAAGTCATTTTTGGTCTTTAATAATCCATTTGGTTGGTGTAATTTGTCGTTTTGTCTTTAAATCTATCTTAATTTTTTCCCGATAATTTAAAACTATCGGATAAATTTTTAAAATTAATATGACAAACCAAATAAATCAATGTATAAACCAGTCCAACGCAAACCAAATGTTCTTAACTTACAAACCAAAATAAATTAAAATCATAGTTCATTATAAAAGTACTTTCAAAATTTAATTTAATAAAATTATTAAAATCAAGTCATGAAAACTCGTCTCCATGATTGTACAACTTCCTCAAATTTATGATCTCCTTGCGTGCCTCCTTCTACACCTCGCGGAGATCCTCCACCTTTATGTCCATCCGTCCATCTTCTCACAAAGTAATCGATTATCCATACTCACCTCCCGCAATTATCGTTCAAGCTTTTGTTCATATATTCCATCGCTTCTATCAGTTATTGGACAATGCACTTATAATAATGGTCTTTTGTATCCATGCCTATAATTACAAAAAAATATTAATATATATATATATTTATATATATATATATATAATAGTTACTATATATTATATATAATCGAAAATCAAACACATGTGTATATATGTATATTAAAGTATATAAGTAATACCTCAAGATTAAAATTTTAAGAGAAAAGAGAAGAACAAGTAAAAAAAATTTGAAAAAAAAGTTTAAGACGAGAAAGTCAAGATTAATTTTTTATACATACATGCATTTAGCTAATATACAATTTCAAGGGTCAAAATCCGGTCACATAACCCTTTCCTTTTCCCATAACAGCATAGCATAGATAATCAGATCATTTTTTTCACCTCAAAAATATCGATCACTCAATGCGGTCAGTAAAATGGTCAAAATGGTGAGCTGTTATCGACCTCCCAACAGTCGCTATTAGTCAGGAATAAGCTGATCTGGATATCATGTCAACGATCAATCAAGCAATGTCGTCGCGGTCGCAATAATTGGTCGGTAAGGTGTATGTTGTGGAATAAAAACTAGGGTGCGTTAATAATTAATGCTAGGGTTTATTTGTTTCGAGCTTTAATGGTTGTTCTCATGGTAGGGACTAGATGTCCTCGCAAGATGCCTACGTATCTCTGTATTGTAGAGAATCAAGCCAAAAACGTAGTTCTAGGTTGAGAGGTAGAGCCCTTTATATAGAGATCAGTCTAGGTTTAGACTTGTATTGGAAGACTTGGTGGACAAGTCTCCTACTTAGATGGTAATTAGGACTCCTCTAAGGGAAGGAATTCCAGATCCTTCTTTGTAGGAATTTGTGTCCATTTTGGACACACGTCTCTACTCTTCTAGCTATATTAGGCCTAGTCCGTGAACAACTCATATTCCTGGATTTTTACTACCTCTATTAGTGGGCCTTGACCGCTTGGGCTGTCTTTAGTTTGTTACGAGCCTAGACCAGCCTGGTTTATATTGGGCTTTGGATAAGATTTCCAAATGTAATTAATGCGACATTTAACGTGTCTTTAGGATGTATTTTCTATCCATATCACTTGTCCCCCAACTTTCGGGAATACTACTAGAGTTTTTGTGCAAGTTATAATGGTCTATTCGTGACTAGGGGTACTTTTGGCCCTTCTTGGGTATTGGCCCTTCTTGGGTATTGGCCCTTCATGGATATCGTCGTTTTTATCGTAAAGTGTGGAGCGACCTACACGTTTAAAACGACTTATATAGTGTGAGTATACATACATAAGGCTTTTGCAAAGATTAGTTGAATAGTGTTTGACACTAAACGGTCCTAATCAAGACTAAAAAGCGAGCATTTATCACCTCTTAACCTTTGTCAAGGTTAAATATAGGGCGAAAGCTGCTAACAGGCCCTAATCGGGGCTAATCAGCCCTAAACGGGGCTAATTTCCATGTATAAACTGCTAATTAGGCTTAAAATAGCCTAAGTTTAAGCTTGAATACGCTAATTGGCCTTAGTCGAGGCTAACCGCTAATTGGGGCTAATTTATCTCAAGAGAATTTAGCTTGTCGAGATCTCTCATCTTCATATCTTCACTTTGGCTTATCAATATCTCTGAGTTCTCTAGTGACTTGTTGACATGTCGATAACTCAGAGTTCTCTTGTGAAATTTGACTTGTCGATAACTCAGAGTTCTCTAGTGAATTTTGACTTCTCGATATCTCTGAGTTCTCTAGTAGAATTTGACTTATCGATAACTTAGAGTTCTCTAGTGAATTTTGACTTGTCGATAACTTTGAGTTCTCTAGTGAAGAAATGACTTATCGATATCTCCAATCTTCATGTCTTCAATTTGGCTTGTCGATATCTCTGAGTTCTCCAGTAGCTTTCCTGTTCTCTATAAGTCATTCTGGAAGCTTTCTTTTAGATTAGATTGAGTAGGGTGACTTTCCAAGATTCTTGTTAATGAGATACCTGTTTTGAGTATATCATGCATTGTTCACAGTTTCTTCCCAAAAATTAGTTGGCAACTTTGCATCTTGTAGCATTGTTCTTGCAGCTTCCACCAATGTTCTGTTCTTTCTCTCAACTACACCATTTTGTTGAGGTGTCCTAACTACTGAGAATTCTTGAACAATGCCTTTGTCTTTGCAGAATTCAGTTAAGGTTGCATTCCCGAATTCTGTTCCATTGTTACTCCTCAGCCTTTTCACATAATTCTGATCTTCACTCTGCTTCTCAATCTTCTTGATGTGCTCAATTATAATGTGTGGAGTCTCATCTTTAGAGTACATAAATTCTACCCATGTGTACCTTAATTAGTCATCTACTATCAAAAGTGAATATCTTTTTCTTGAAATTGACTGGACATTAACTGGTCCAAATAAATCCATGTGAATAAGTTGCAAAGGTGCACTCATGGAATTCACAGTTTTACTCTTGTGACTTGATCTTTTCATCTTTCCTTTTTGACAAGCATCATATACTTCATCTTGAGCAAATTCTAGATTAGGCATGTCTCTCACTAACTCCTTTTTAACTAGAGTATTGATTGCTTTGAAATTCAAATGAGACAGCTTCTTATGCCATAGTTTGCTTTGCTCTACAGATGCCTTGGTGTAGAAGCAATAAATTTTATCCTCATTTGCTGAGTCCAAGTCTGTAACAAATAAGCTTCCTTTCCTTGATCCTTTCAGAGCAACTTCACCAGTTTTCTTGCTGATAAAAGTGCATTCTTCTTTGTTAAATAAAACCTTGAAACCTTTGTCTGCAAATTGGCTAACACCGAGAAGATTCACTTCAAGACCAGCTACCAGTGCTACATCATCAATGATAACATTTCCAGAAATCAATTTGCCATATCCCATTGTGAAGCCTTTGCTGTTGTCTCCAAAAGTCACTAATGGGCCAACCTTTTCCTCAAACTATGATAGCAGGGCCATATCACCTGTCATATGTCTTGAGCATCCACTATCTATAATCCATATGATTTTCTTCTTTTTGCCCTGCACACAATGAGTATAAGTGTGTTTAGCAACCCAAGCAGTGTTGGGTACTTTCTTCTTGTTAACAGAGTGAGCAGAATCAGAATGAGTTGTTTTAGATAAAATTGAATTCATTTCTCTATAACACTAAATCTGTGACTTGTATAGATCTTGACTTAGAATATTTTTTCCAAAACAGATTTATTCAACTCCAAGCTTCTTCATAATTCTTACGAGGCATGATCTTCTTGATCTTCTTCCATATAGAATTCTTAGGCTTGATACTGTTTACAGAAAAAGACTCCAGTCTGCTCTTTTACATTTTTACAGACTTTAAATGTTACAATACAAAATACAAACTAAGATAACAATATAACTTACTTAGGGTTGTCAGTTTGACTTAGTCTTGTTATTGTACAGTCATGTCTTGCACAACAATCTCCCCCAATTTGTGAGAAGATTGCTTAACACAAATTCATGCCTGTTAACAAGACTAACCCCAAGTTAATATGGAAAATAAAATTAATACATAAAAATTGAAACAATTACAACTTTTATACATTAGGAGAATTACAGAGTTCAAATAGTTACAAGCATCAGGTAAAGACTATTTTTGCTTCAACTTCTTTTCTAATGAGATCCTTTAAGTAATAATGAATTTCAAGCTCTTCTATAATAGGTGTCCCACTTAGAGCTTCTACAAGTTTGAGTCTGTCTTCCTTTGGATAACCACTGTCTAGTAAATCAATCCTAAACCTTGAGAATTTGCCAGCTTTAATGTTTAAAAACTTTCCATCCTTAGAAATTCTGCTCATTCCTTTTGTCTTGAGTTCTTATGATCTTTTAATAAACATCTCAATCTCCTCATCATACTTCCTTATCCTTTCTTCATATTCAGCCTCATTTCTTTTTCTTCTTTCTTCCCTTTCAATCAACCACTCAGCCAAAATTGATCTCCATGCTCTTGTAGCAGTATCCTTAACTTTTAGCAGGCTTATCACTCTCTTGATTTCTGTGGGAGAGAGAGAGTCCATTAAAGTACAACCAAGGAATGTGAAGGACCCATCTTCATAGTAAATGCTGACTTCCCTTAGAGATACAACCCAAACTCTAACTATTTCCTCAGCTAGTTGTTGAAAATAATCTTCATCTGAGATGCACCAAAATTAAAGGTAGGAAGTCACTTTGCTTGAAACAGTTTGTTAGATATATTTGATAATGTCATGGCTAATGTGATTTATGTTTAGTTTTCAGATCTTACTTAAACAGGATAAATCAGTACTTATTGGAAGTCAGGACTTAAGGATATCAGTACTTATATTATCAGGAGATAATCATCAGAAGATGGATATCAGAACTTAAGTACTGAAGGACGTTCAGATAAGGAAGGCAGCTGGTTAAAGGAAAGAAGATCGAGACAAACATAAGAAGAGATATGCATGAAGATGGAATTCTATGAAGAATGGAATACTTGGAAGAAAAGATATCTGATTGATATATTTTAGGAAGCAGAATTATATTCCATATCAATTAGCGATTATCTTGTAACTGTGTAGTATATAAACACAGACATAGGGTTTACACTATAAGTGTTATCACAATCGAGAAGATTATTTTATTTATAACCCTAGCAGCTCTCGTGATATTTGTTCATCACTGAGAGAGAACGGTTCCATATTGTAACAGAATTTTTTGTTTCAATAAAGTTTGTTTTCTGTTAATTGAGTTATTAAAGTTCTATTTGATTGTACTATACACTGTATTCACCCCCTCTACAGTGTGTGTGTGACCTAACAAGTGGTATCAGAGCCTATCTGTTAACACACAAACAGTTTAAGATCCAAACACAATCATGTCTGAAGCAGAAAGTCCAACTAAGCCCACCAAAGCCGAAGAACCTCCAAAGACACAAATTCAAAGCCGATATGAGACTATTAGAGTTCCCATATTGAGACCATCTGAATATGCCATATGGAAGGTGAGGATGACCATGTTTCTGGAAGCCACAGATCCAGAATATCTTGATAGAATCAAGGAAGGGCCTCACAAACCAACCAAGCTCGCTGTTGCAGTTGCAGGTGAAGCAGCAAAGTCTGTACCAAAGGAGAAGAGTGATTACACTGCTGAAGATATCGCATCAATTGCTAAGGATGCTAAGGTACGACACTTACTGCATAGTGCTATTTATAGTGTAATGTCAAACAGGGTAATAAACTACAAGACTACAAAGGAGATATGGGATGCTTTGGAAACAAGATGTCAGGGAACGGATACGATCAAGAAGAACAGGAAGACAATACTCACTCAAGAGTATGAACACTTTGACTCAAAGGCTAATAAGTCATTGACTGATTTATATGATAGATTTGTCAAACTCTTGAATGATTTGTCACAGGTTAATAAGGAGTATGATCTTGAAGATTCAAACCTTAAATTCCTGTTAGCTCTTCCTGAATGCTGGGATTTGAAGGCAACAACAATAAGAGACAACTATAATCTTGATGAAACAACTCTTGATGAAATTTATGGAATGCTCAAGACTCATGAACTTGAGATGGAACAAAGAAGCAAGAGGAAAGGAGGAAAGTCAAGGACAGTTGCTCTTAAGGCTGAAGAAGAATCCCCCAAGGCAGCTACCTCAAGGAAAGACAAGGGTAAAGCTCTCTTCACAAAGTCTGATACTGAGTCATCAAGTTCTGAAAGTGATGATGACTCAGAATCTGAAAGCTTGCCTGAGACGGATGTTGATGAAGAGATGATGAAGTTGTGTGCTCTTATGGTGAAAGGGATCACAAAGATTGCATACAGGAAGTTCAGGAAGGGGAATAAGTTTTCCAGGAAATGTACAAGTTCTGATAAGAAGAATTTCAGAAAATCTGAGGGAAGAGGAGGAAAGTCTGACAGAGGAGATTATACAAATGTCAAATGCTACAACTGTGGTGAGAAAGGCCATATATCTCCTGATTGCAAGAAAGTGAAAAGTGAAAAAGGCAAGGCTCTTGTCACAAAGAAGAAAAGCTGGACAGACACCTCAGATTCTGAAAGTGAGGAGAATTATTCCTTGATGGCAAATACTGATAAGGCAAGTGCTGAAAGCAGTTCTGAAGCTACTGAATTAAAGGTACCTCAAACTACTTATGATTTTCATACTGATGATATTAATGAGTTGAGAAGATATCTTAAAACCATGTTCATTAGTTATAGAGATCAAACTTTAACATGTAAAAGATTAACTTCTGAAAATCTTGCTTGCAAAAAGAGGAATGATTATTTAGAAAAAGAGTTAGTCATGTTTCATCAAACTCAGAAAGATAGAGATGATGCTTTCTATGTTAGGGATGAAGTGCTTAAAATGAATGAATCTCTAAAAGCTGAGTTAGAAAAGGAAAGAGAGATTACCAGGACTTGGACTAACTCTGGCTGAACAACTCAGAATTTGTTAAGTAGTGAAAACTGGAAAGAGGGCTTAGGTTATGGAGAGGATAAGAATGATAAAGGAACTGTAGATATTAAGCCAATAGTTGTTAAATAAAAGCCAAAGTTAAAACCTGTTAAGTTTGTAGCTGTAAAGTCTAATAATGAGAAATCAGAAGTTAAAAAGGAATTAACTTCTGACAAACTAAAACAGGAAAAGACAACAGAAGTAAACGTAGGCTTAATGACTAAGAAGCAGCTTAAGCATAAGCTGAAAGATGTTAAGAATGCAAACAAGGCAAAATCACCTAGGAAAAATAGGAATGGAAAGGAAGGTGTGAATAAAAGCAATGATTATAAGCCTGTTCCTGAAGCTCCTAGGAAAACGTGTCATAACTGTGGAAGTTCTAACCATCTGGCTTCTTTTTGCAGGAAAAATAAGAACATAAACTCCTTACCTGCAAAGTCAGGAGTTAAGAGTCAGTCTGTTAGATATAAGCCACAAAATCCTTGTTTTCATTGTGGTAGTTTATGGCATTCCATTTATACTTGTAAGGAATATCATAGTCTGTACTATGATTATTATCAAATAAAACCTTCTTTAAAGAAAGTTACCATTATTCCTTTTAGTGTAAGTTCTGATTCAAAGTCTGATAGTGTAAATTCTGATAAGAAAAATGTTAACATAAACTCTGATGCTAAATCCGCTGCAAATGTTAACAGACTTAATAAGGCCAAAGGATCCAAGCATGTCTGGGCCCTTAAAACTAATCATTAGTGGTCTTTGTGATTGCAGGGCAACAGGAAAAACATCCTAGTTCTGGACAGTGGATGTTCAGGACATATGACTGGAAATAAAGCCCTGCTATCAGACTTTGTGGAGAAGGCTGACCTAAGTGTTTCTTATGGAGATGGCAACATTGGAAAAATATTGGGATATGGCAATATCAATCTTGGGAATGTCATCATTAAAGAAGTAGCTCTGGTCTTAGGACTCAAACACAATCTGCTGAGTGTTAGTCAAATCTGTGACAGAGGTTATCATATGGATTTCTTTGAAGAACACTGTGAAGTTGTAAGTAAATCTACAGGCAAAGTTATTCTGAAAGGATACAGGCGTGGTAACATCTATGAAGCCAAGCTTTCAACAAATACTGATGGTTCTGCAATCTGTCTGATGAGTAGAGCATCAATTGAAGAAAGCTGGAATTGGTACAAGAAAATCTCTCATTTAAATTTCAACAATATAAATGAGTTAGTCAAGAAAGATCTTGTGAGAGGACTGCCAAAGTCAGTATTTGCTCCTGATGGCCTTTGTGATTCTTGTTAGAAGGCCAAACAAAGGAAACCTTCATTCAAGAGCAAGACTGAATCATCAATTCTTGAGCCTTATCACCTACTACATGTTGATCTATTTGGTCCAGTAAATGTCATGTCTATTGCAAAGAAGAAATATGCTATGGTCATAGTGGATGAGTTCACCAGATACACATGGGTGTATTTTTTGCACATAAAAAGTGAAACTGCATCTATCTTGATTGATCATGTCAAGCAACTGGATAAATTGGTCAAGGACTCAGTGAAGATAATAAGAAGTGATAATGATACTGAGTTCAAGAATTTGATAATGGAAGAGTTCTGCAAAAACCATGGAATCAAGCAGGAATTTTCTGCTTCTGGAACTCCACAGCAAAATGGAGTTGTTGAAAGAAAGAATAGAACTCTCATTGAAGCTGCACGTACAATGCTTGATGAAGCAAAGCTTCCAACCTATTTCTGGGCTGAAGCTGTGTAGACTGCTTGTTTTACTCAGAATGCAACACTCATTAACAAGCAAGGAAAGACACCATATGAGATGGTGAAGAAAAAGAAGCCAAATCTGAAGTATTTTCATGTATTTGGATGCAAGTGTTTTGTTCTTAAGACTCATCCTGAACAGCTATCCAAATTTGATCTAAAAGCTGATGAAGGAATCTTTGTTGGATATCCACTTTCCACAAAAGTCTTCAGAGTCTATAACTTGAGAACAAGAGTGGTCATGGAATCTATCAATGTGTCTTTTGATGATAAGAAGATTACTGGACTTGAAGATTTTATTGATCATGATCAGCTGAGATTTGAAAATGAAGACTCAAATTCTGATACTGAAAATCCTGACAATCTAAATCCTGATACTGCAAACTCTGATGGATTAAACTCTGATGTTATTGAAATTGTGGTGACTACGCCAAAGAAAGATGCACCTATGCAGGGGGAGAATACTCAAGATATAACCACATCTCAAGAAGCATCAGAACATACATCTGGCTCTTCAAGTTCTGATTCGTCAAGTTCTGATAAGCCAAGTTCTGATAGTTCTGAAAATCTAAATTCTGAAGAATCCAACTCAGAGAGCATAGTTTCAGGGGGGAGCATCAGAAAATGTTAATGAAGATAGCATGGATCATGGGGGAGCATCCAGTTCTAGAGAAAATCTTCCATCTGCAAGGAAGTGGACTAAATCACATACACCTGATTTGATAATTGGAAATCCTGATGCAGGTGTCAGAACTAGAACAACCACTTCAAGTGAATGTCTTTACAATTCTTTTCTTTCTCAGACTGAGCCAAAGAAAGTGGAAGAAGCTCTTCAAGATGCTGATTGGGTGCAAGCAATGCAGGAAGAGTTAAATGAATTTGAAAGAAACAAAGTCTAGACCCTAGTGCCAAGACCAAAGAACAGATCTGTTGTTGGTACAAAATGGGTATTCAGAAACAAAACTGATAGTGATGGCATAATTACAAGGAATAAGGCAAGGCTGGTTGCAAAAGGATATTCTCAACATGAGGGAATTGATTATGATGAAACATTTGCACCGGTTGCAAGATTGGAAGCCATAAGGATATTTTTGGCTTATGCTGCTCACAAAAAGTTTACTGTCTTTCAAATGGATGTGAAAAGTTCTTTTCTCAATGGAGAATTGGAGGAAGAAGTATATGTCGAACAACCTCCAGGCTTTGTAGATTCCAAATATCCAGATTATATCTACAGGCTTGATAAAGCACTTTATGGACTTAAGCAAGCTCCAAGAGCATGGTATGAGACTTTAGCTCAGTTTCTTCTGGAAAGTGGATTTAACAGAGGAACTATAGACAAAACACTGTTCTACCTCAACCATGGAAAGGACTTACTTCTGGTCCAGATTTATGTTGATGATATCATCTTTGGTTCTATAAATGACAGACTTTGCAAGAAGTTTGCCAAACTGATGCAGTCAAGGTATCAAATGAGTATGATGGGGGAACTTAGCTATTTTCTGGGCCTTCAAGTAAAGCAGAATGAAGAAGGCACTTTTATTTGTCAAACTAAGTACACCAGAAATTTGCTGAAGAAATTTGGAATGCAAGATTGTTCAAGTGCATCCACTCCCATGGCCACTGCAACAAAACTGGACAAGGATACTGGTAAATCAGTAGATATTACTAATTACAGAGGTATGATTGGCTCACTACTCTATTTAACTGCTAGTAGACCTAATATCATGTATGCTACCTGTCTTTGTGCAAGATTTCAAGCAGATCCAAGAGAACCTCACTTAACAGCTGTGAAAAGAATTTTCAAGTATCTTAAGGGAACAACTGATCTGGGATTGTGGTATCCCAGAGAAACAGATTTTAAACTAATAGGTTACTCAGATGCAGATTTTGCAGGTTGCAAAATTGACAGGAAAAGCACAAGTGGAAGCTGCCAATTTCTTGGAGGCAGATTGGTTTCTTGGTTTAGCAAGAAACAAAAGTCAATTTCCACATCAACTACAGAAGCAGAGTACATTGCTGCAGGAAGCTGTTGTGCACAGATTCTTTGGATGAAGAATCAGTTACTGGATTATGGGTTAACATATTTCAAAATCCCTATTTACTGTGATAATCAAAGTGCTATTGCTATGACATGTAATCCAGTTCAACACTCAATGACAAAGCACATCAGCATTAGGTACCACTTCATAAGGGAACATGTGGATGAAGGTACAATATAATTGCACTTTGTTCCAACAGATCAACAACTAGAAGATATCTTCACAAAACCACCGTGTGAAGCTACTTTTACAAGATTAGTAAATGAACTTGGAATGGTTTCAGGTTCTTTCTCTAAATCTGCTTAGTTTTGTTCTGATGCATTAGACTTTATGATCAGTATTTATAGAAATTACTCTCTTTGTGTATTATGTGCTTAATTGAAAATTGCTTAAGTACTGACTGGTGTCTGATGTGACTTTCTAAACTCTGATAGTGATATGTCTGTTTAAGTAACTATTCTATCCTATGAAGACACATGTGCTAGATGCTGACCTAGTAGTCTTAATAAATTAGAGATCCCATGTTAGAAGTAATTATTTCTGTGGAAATCTATTGACACAAGCAAATTCTGATATTGAGCTTAGTTGAGTTTACTTTGTCTATCTTATTACTAAGTCACAAACTAGAATAATGCTTCTCATCTGTTAAGTTCTGATGCTAGTAAATATGTTGAATGTACTAAGTGCTGATATACCTCACTTATCAAAAGAAAAAGAAAAAGCATCAAGGAATTAAAATCAGGTACTCCTTTGAAATCTAGAGTAAAAATGTGGAAAGGACGACCAAAGTGCATTGCTGGTATTAAGTAATATGCATCAGAAAAGCAAAATATTTTCTTGGTGACTTTTCACACTCTATGATTACTGGAGAAATACTATGATAATAGCATAAATTCTGATAAGCAGTCGTGACTCACTTACATTGAGAAGCCACTGTAAAATGGAATTTAAAAAGATGCACAAAATTAGCACAAAACAGTTAAGGTGGACTCAAGCATGAACTCATCCAATAGTAGGCTTCAGAATAATGACAGATTTTTAGTAAAGTTTTAGTTATGCTTTATTTCTAAGATATACTGAAGTGAATCATACTTTACTCATTGTCTGATATTTAGCTTAATGCACACACTAAACACTCCATATGAATGATGAAAATTACTGTGGTGATCTATGTTATTTTAGATGAACAGTTTATGTGTCACATTGCATAAATTCTGAGGACAAGTTCTGTTGAACGTTCTGATGATTAAGTTCTGAAGAATCAATATCAGAACTTGTGTGAAGAATTACAAAAATAGGCATTTATTTTTCGAGTTAAGAAATCATGTTCTGATAACTGTTAAGTTCTGATATAAGTCTAAATTCTGATATTAAATTCTGATCCTTTACTTGACTTATTTGTGGATAAAATCTAAAAATAGTCTCATTTTAAATCAGAATATGTCTGGGTAGAATATTAACAGTCAATCTAATTAGGGTTAGTACAACATGTACATGCACAGTAATTTTTACTTGTTACTTGTGCGCATTAAACCCTGTCTTACACTTCCAATGACTGTTTTTCGTCTTCCCAGTCTAGGGAGACGAGGTAGAATTAATTCTACCTGTCAGCATTAAAATTCCTTGCGTCTCCTGGCATTTTCTTGCCTATATAAACAAACACTTCACAACAGCCTACACATCAATTCTTTTCTCACAAACTCACCTTCATTTTCTTCATACGAACAAAACCATGGTCAACTACAACATGTTTTTGAACTATGAAACATTCAACATGGAGCTGAGCCGTGAAGCCTGACAGCAGGAATGGCACGTCACTGCCATTCCTGATGAGATTTGGGACTCAGTTCCCCAGGAGGTTCTCACCCACCTCCTGTTCTTTTACATGGACTACCATCGCCATCTGGAGCGATTGGAGGAAGAAAGGCTGGAAGCTCTCCGCCAGCAAGAGCGAATCATCAGACTCACTATTCTTTTTGTAGAGAGTAGGAAGAAGAAATAATTTATTTTCTTCTTCCTGTTTTTCTTCATCGTCAGCCTTGCCCTGCTTCTTGAGCTAGGACAAAGGCTGCTGATGTTAGGTTTAGAAGCTTAGGACAATCTTGTAAAGTTCTGATGTAATTTACATTTCATGAATGTATTCTCTTAATATATTAATGGAATTTCTACTTTTTGCAAGTTTTTGTCTCTGAGATGTTTGTAATTTGAATGCACTGATAAATCCTGATATATCCATATTCTGATGACCATTTTAATTTTGATTTAAATTAAGTTCTGATCTTACAATATCAGTACTTATTTACTTGATCTAATTTTGGTTATTCTCATACTTGAATTTCTTCTCAGAATATTGGTGTTGCAGTGAAAAATAATTGAATAAGTGGGAACAGTTTCAATTTTGAATTAAAACTGATTTACCTCAATTAATGGAATTACTGGGTAAGTGGAACGGTTTTTCCTTAAAAAACTGCAAGTGGGTAAATAATGATTACTGTTTTCCCGTGCCCATTAACTATTCATTATTACTGCATGTCTGACAGGTGTCCAACGGTTATATTTTTTTTCCAGGTATAAGTAAGACAGAGAGAAGATTTTCCAATCTTTTATTTACTTTTACACTTTATCTCTCTTTCTTTGCTTTTACTCTCTTTCATCTCCTGACGTTGGTTTTTCATATAGACATTTTCTCAAACACCTAACAGGAACTCTTAATTTTCAATTTTTCTCATGGCACCTACGGATTTGATCATTGATGGAGCTAAGTTCGCTCCAAATAACTATGCTGCTATTCTCGATCATGCTGAAGCTCCGTCTGAGTTGCATTTTATACAAGATCTTCTTGCACAAAGTGAAATTGGGTATGCATTGACCCAGCCTTTAGTATCAGAAAGGAATGGAGCTTCTTCTTCGACTGCATCACTAAAGCTTTTGGGAATAAGTGCTCCAACTTTGATGCCATTCCTATAATGAGTCAGCACATCGGGTATGCTATCATTAACCAAACTCATTTTGATTTTGCAAGTGCTGTGATAGGTTTCATAGGGGATAGGATGACAGAAGATAGAAATGTAGTTTATTTTGCTAGATTCCCCCCCCTCAACTAGCCAGTACCTTAACTCCACCATTCAAAATTGCAAAACGAGCCTTTAATGCAAAACGAGCCTTTACAGATTCCTCAGTCTGTAAAACAGATCTTGGTAAATGTTGATCCTCAAACCTATAGATCTGTTTATCCTGATGTCCAACCTACCACCACCTCCCAAACACCACAGCAACCATCAGAATATACCACTCATCCATCTATACCTCAACCATCCCTCAGAACATATCTCAAATCATATCTCTCAACTTCACAGACAGCTCAACCTTCATCCTCAGCACCTACTGTGAAGCCTTCATCTTCCAAGCCAAAGAGGACAAAGACTGTTCCTCAAACACCTCAGAAGGGAAGGAGGATTGTTTTGAGAGATGAGTCTGATAGTGAGGAACAGGTTTCTACATCAGAACCTGTTGTCAAAGAAGCTGGGAAAGTTTCTTCTCAGAAGGATTCTGGAACAAGGGGCTCTAAGCTTCTCAAAAGGCTTAGAAGAATGACTTTTGCTGAAACTCCCAAGGAATCCCCACCTTCAAAGAGATACAAGAAACAAAGAGCTAAAAGGCCAGTTTCAGATGATGAGGAAGCAGCCGCTAAGGAAGGAGATCAGGAATCTCTGATCTCACAAGAACCAGAATCTGTTGAAGCCACTGCTTCTCCATTAACTCCACCTCAGGAAGCTGCTACTGAAATGGCAAACACACCATCTGTATCTCCTGTTCAAAAGACTGTATCTCATGTTGATCCAGGCACAAGTGCTGAAATTGATATTCAGAACCTGGTTGTGCCTGAGGTACTTTACTTAGAAGCTCCAACAACAATTAATCCATCCACAACATCTGTTACTGATGTTACTCAAACTCCAGAATTATCTACTACACCTTCTCTGCATCTAGATGATGATGATCAGAATATAGGTGAGCATCAGGATATGGCTGTTGATCAGAACTTGGAACTAGATTAGCACTTAGAGGATGATGCTGAAGCCTCAATTGCTTCTCATACTGTTGTTTTATCAGAAGATGCTGATTCTCTAAGTTCTGATGCTGCAAATGCTGATAATACTGGTGATGCTGCTCTAACTGCAGATGCTGATGAAGCAGGTCCTTCAGGACATGCACCTCAACAAACTGTTCCTAAATCTGAACTAGTTAAGAAGTTTGTTACAAGAGAAGCACCAGTTGAAAGGAATATGTCCTAAGTCCAATCATGTATTAGGATTTAGGAATAACTTTTTATGTAATCTGTTTTGATTTCATTGATATTAATAAAAGACTTGTTTTGTTTTTATTACGGGCTCTATCTATTTAAGTGTTTAAATAAGATATACCATAGTTTAGAGTAAAGCTTTTTATGGATTATGATGAGATCATAATAGTGAGACCTAAAAAGATGATAACTCTAAACTTAAATACTTCCTGGTCGTAGGATTACTAACTGGTAATTAATAATCCGCAGAGATCGGTACATACTATGCTTGCTTCATTATGAAGGATGTCTGTTCTCATAGACATTTGTGTGGTGACACTATAGCTAGTATGTAGGTGCTTATTATAGAATAAGTTCACTGAACATGACTCGCACAGCTGAACAACTGATGGAGTTCACTCACGTGTCAGCAGTTGTTCACAAAGTGATAGTTGTACAAGTATCCTTAGACTTGAGGTCATCATAGTCATCTTGTGTACACTAAACTATGCTTTGGTTTAGTTCTTAGTCTCCAGGGACAATTATTAGGGCTCTACTGGGTATAGGAATTTGTACACGAAGATAGTGTATGATCAATAAAGGATCTACCCCTTCCAGTGAAGGAAGCGAATGTTCAAGGCTGATCCACTTATGCTAGTTCAGGAATCTCTGGCCAGAGTGAATGAAATTAGAAAGGGGTTTCTAATTTGCATAGAACTACGCATAGTAAATGGTAAGCAAGTGATTAAATTAGATAGGCTTGACACGAGATCCATGCCTTGTATTTAATCGGGACATTGTAGGGTAGAAGGAGTTTATTGTACGGTAACTATTCACTGAATAGGTTCTTGGTATTCTAAGCAGTGAATTCATATTATCCGGATAGTCGCGATATGCTGAGAAGTATCCCTCACGATGTAGAATAAATGTGATTAATTAATTAATCATATTTAATAAATTAGAGAATTTATATAAATAATGATAAAATAGTTTTATTATTATTTATTTCTACTACCGGCTTAATATTGAACCTACAGGGTCACACCATAAAAAGAGAATGATTTAATGGTGGAGGAATTAATTAATAATGGTTAAATAATTATTTATTTGTGAAATAAATAATTAATTGGCAAATTTAATAATTGATTAAATGAGATTTAATTAATTATAAATTAATTAAGAAAAGTTCTTAATATTATTAATTAAGGATTTAATTTTTGGAAATTAAATCAAGAGAGAGAATTATTTCTAAAGTGTTTAGAAAAAGGATTAATAATTAAAAGGTGTTTTAATTATTAATGAGAATAATAAATGGGATAATAATAATAATATTTATGGGAAAATTTTAGCTGAAAATTTTGCGTATAAATATACTATTATAGACCCTATTTTTATAGGAACCCCAAAAACCCAAAAAGTTTGGAAAACCCAATTCTCTCCACCTCCTTCCTCCTCCTTAACATCATTTTCTTGGTGGATACCGGTGGAGTGCTTCACACTTGAGGAGCAACTGCTAAGGATCTCTGATCGTTGTCTCCGAATTATTTTAAAGGTTAGATTCGATCCCTATATTTTTTACCACGATTTATATGCTTTTATTTGGATTTTATATGTGTAAAAGTGTTTTGCCATGCCCCGCTGCGATTAAAAATCCAACACCAGTGCCGTGGAGTGAAACTCCTGCAGGACAGGAGTGGACTAAGGAATGGAACTCAGTTACCTGTGTTCCATCTGTAAAGAATCTTGCTGAACACTTGACAAAAGCTGATGAGATGTTAATTACTGATGATTTAAAAACACAGCTTCGAGTCACTGCATTGAGTACTAAACATCTACAAGGTCTTCATTCAACTACTCATGCAGAGATACATAAAGTTCAGGAAGAATTGATCAAGCAAGAACAAGTTCAGAAACTTGACAAGAAAAAATTCTTCCAACCTACCTTTGACAGAGTTGCTTATATTGAGAAGACTCAAGAGAAACAACAATCTCAGATTGATGATATTTTGAAAAATCAAGCTTCTCAGCAATCTCAACTTAATGAAATCCAAGCCTCAGTGGAATTGCTTATCTCTCTTCTCTTACCTGCTGATGCCAAAAAGGGGGAGAAAGTAATTAAGTCCAAATGCAAAATTGATAAGACACTGAAGGGGAAGGATGATGAAAAAGATGACCAAGGTACCTCTGGAATGGGTGGAGGTCATAGTCAAGGTAGAGGTTTCTCATCAAGAAAAGCTGAAATCACAAGTCACGGGACAAGTTCTGATACTGGAAAAAGAATTACTTCTGCTACTGGTAAAAGGATAAGTTCTGATGAACTTTTAGATCTTGATGAAGAAATGTCAAGACAGTTATTTCTTCAGGAAAATCCAGGAATGGACTTGGAGAGTCTAATGGAAGAAGAAGCCAGACTTAAATCAGAAAAAGTCAAATCTAAATCTGAAGCTTCTGGTAAAAAGAAACTTCCAACACTCCAAGGCATTGTGATAGAAGAAAGAATAAATCCTGAAGCAATCATGGCTAAATCATAACTGCAGATAGATCCAAGGTCCAAGGGCAAAGAGAAAGTTGGTGAACCTATCAAGGTTTATATGCCTCATGTGAATGAAGAAATTACTGATGAAGATGCTGATCTTGCTCTGACTTCAAGAAAAGTTTTTAAGACAACCTCTGACATGGCTCAAGTTGTTCAGAGTCAAAAAATAGTTAGTTCTGATAAATCAAAGAAACTCCTACCAGGATTCACTAAAGCCAAACAGACTCAATCTTTGAAGACTGTTGCAAGTGGTTTTGAAGCAAGAGTGGTTACTGGAAAGGAAGCAAGAGATAAAACTGGATTGGGAAGTGCTGATGAAAGAAGAATACAGAACACTACCAATGATCCAACTTCCTTAAGTGAACCAGGTATTGGAGCAAATCCTGAGAGATTGAATCAACTGGAATCTGTACAAATGGTTTACCATACCTACTTGAAAGAACACATCTTGTTGTACTTCATGACAGATGGTAGGGTTTATCATATAAGGGAAAATGCCATTCCACTGAAGTATTTTGAAGAACTGGAGCATGTATTATTCTTACTTCAAGTGAATGACAGAATAACAGAAAGTGCTGTAAACTATTTGAAGAATCAGATTCAGAGAGAGAAAAGGCTTTATTCTGTTAAGTCTGACAGCACATATCTTCCAAAGTACAGAGATCACAAGGGTGATATAGTTGAGATGAAGCCCAACACTGCCAAGATTATAACTACTTTTCTGGGTTACAGGGCTGTGGAATTCAATCTTGAGTCTGACAAGGCATATTTGATCAGACTGGATCAGGATATAAAGAAAGCTAAAATTAATGATCTCAGGGCTGCAATCTTTCAAATTGGTGAAGATACTGCAGAACTTAAAGATGCTAAAAGGAGGATGATTGATGAACTCAGATATGCTGAGAGATGTTTGTTGAAGAACTATCTCAGAACAACTCCTGACATTAGAGAGATCAGAAGATGAAGCCAAGTCAAGATCTACAATTGTTTAAATTCTGATATGAATACAGACTAAAGTTGTTATCAGAAGTTAAAGATTGGTAAAGCTTTAAGGACTGTAAGTTGTAGTTATCTAGTCAAATTCTCATGCATTTGTACTTAATGTTTTTGACATCATCAAATATGTGTTAAACTTATATATTATGCTAATTTACAAGTTGGGGGAGATTGTTAGATATATTTGATAATGTCATGACTACTGTGATTTATGTTTAGTTTTCAGATCTTACTTAAACAGGATAAATCAGTACTTACTGGAAGTCAGGACTTAAGGATATCAGTACTTATATTATCAGGAGATAATCATCAGAAGATGGATATCAGAACTTAAGTACTGAAGGACGTTCAGATAAGGAAGGCAGCTGGTTAAAGGAAAGAAGATCGAGACAAACATAAGAAGAGATATGCATGAAGATAGAATTCTATGAAGAATGGAATACTTGGAAGAAAAGATATCTGATTGATATATTATAGGAAGCAGAATTATATTCCATATCAATTAGCGATTATCTTGTAACTGTGTAGTGTATAAACACAGACATAGGGTTTACACTATAAGTGTTATCACAATCGAGAAGATTATTTTATTTATAACCCTAGCAGCTCTCGTGATATTTGTTCATCACTGAGAGAGAACAGTTCCATATTGTAACAGAGTTTATTGTTTCAATAAAGTTTGTTTTCTGTTACTTGAGTTATTAAAGTTCGATTTGATTGTACTATACATTGTATTCACCCCCTCTACAGTGTGTGTGTGACCTAACACAGTTCCAGATGGATCTTTCAGTAACTTGCACTTTTTCAACATCCTTAGCCTTCTTAGGTTTCCTGACAACAGTTTTGTAGTGAATTTTGAGTGAAGGCTTGTCTAAAGGTAAGTTTGTGATTTTCTTGAGAGATGTTTGTTTTGAGGTGATTGGTGTTTTTAGGAAGGTGTTTGTAGTTTGTTTGTATAGAAACTTTGGCTTAGAGGTTAGAGGTGGTTTGATGATTGAGGTTGTTGGCTTTGAAGGTTGAGCTTGAGTTGTTTGGATTTTTAGGGTTGGTTGATGTGGTTCTGAGCCATCTTGTCTCTTCTTGCTTCTCCTCTCACTTTCTTTCTTCTTCTCATCCTCCTCTTCTCTATTTGACTTTTGACTTGGAATTGAGCCATAAGGATTTTGTTTGTCATCCTTCTGCTCATCATCATCATTGTCTTTTCTTAAATTGTATTGAGTATTTGGCAGCATGGTGTCGGAATTTACAAGATAGCTTTTCAAGATCTTTATCATCTCCACATCCTCATGCATCTTGTTCCTTTTGTACTTTAGATCAAACTGCAAAGACATGATCAACCTCATATTTGATCTGACACAATGTTTAGGAACAAGGAGATGTCTGGCTTGTTTGGTTATTGGACAAACATAAACTACTCATTGGTTTGGATATAGATAGGCTTCTGGAAAAGCTGCTATCTGTGCCTTTTTGAGCTCTTGGAGAAGTTGAGTGTCTTCTGGAATAATTGGATTCACTCTCTCAATTATTACATCCAGTTTACATGCTCTTAAAGTTTGAAGATTTATGAGAGTCATCTGAAGACACCTGTCCACACCACCATCATTGATGTTCATGACAATCCTTTTCTCCAAAAAGTTATCAATTTTCACCACCACTGCCCTTATGAAGTTGATGTTCTTGGTCAAAGCTTTCTTGAAGGTTACATATTTGTTTAGAAGAGACACTCTTAGTGCTGCAAGAAGGTCATTGAATTCCTGATCTTGATTGGGTCCTTCTGCAGCCCTTTAAAGTCTTTTTTGTCCAACATTAATTTGAGCACTTGAGCTTTGACCAACCTGAATAGGCTCTTTAGATTTTGCCTTAGCATCTCTAGATTGTTGAATCCTAGCCTCAATCTCCCCCTTAGTCTTGGTGACAGGCATGAGTAGGGAAGTTGGAATTTCTGGCCTTATTAGTTCACGTAGTGGGGGCGGTGGTATGTTGAGTTTCCCCATAATGGATCCCAAAGTAACATAATTTTACATTTGGAGATGCTTGTGAGAGTCCACCACGGTTTTGATGTCTGATTTTTGACTCTTGACTAGAGAAGTCAAAGCTTGAACTTGAGCAGTGAGAGATGCATTTGAGGTTTCTAGAGAAACCACTTGTGTCTTGAGAACTTGAAAGTCTTGTGAAGAGGAATGTGAAGTAGAGACAACAGTAGATGGGCCAAGTGAAACTTGCACATGTTTCTGAATTTCATCCATAACCAAAGGAGAAGGAGTGTATCTTGCAGTATACATTTGATCCAGCTTCCACCTTGTGTCATTTGAGTTGATGATGTGATCTTGAACCACCTTGTGTAAAGCTATAAATGAGTCTTTTAGTTGTGTAACACTCCTGTCAATCCCACTGACATCATAACTTGACATTTGTTCTAAAAAGGTTTTGAATTAATTTTTGATCTCAGTCTGAGAGGGGATGATTTGATCCATCTTTTCCCTTACCATCCTCATAATCTTGTCTTGATGTCCATTCAATGTGATTTGAAGTACTTTTCTGAAATTATGGAAAGCCTTGATTTGAGCTTTGTAGACATCATTGATGGCATCATACACCTCTCGAGAAGTTAAAGATCTAGCATTGCTGCCCAAAATGGTGATGTACTCCTCCCTGAACTTAGCTAGCATAACATACATTTCAATGGTGAAATCCTTATCTAGCTAAGCATCACAGTTAGCATCCTAACCAGCTTCATTAATAATTTTAGGTTGGCTTTCTTCAACATCAGCCCGGTAGGTGAGCATGATAGCTTGGTAGTCCTGGTGGACATGTTGGATGTGAGTAGCTATTGTGATATCTGTGCAAGGCCTCCAAGTTGATCAACTCTAAGATCTTGAATAGTGGAAGGTTGATGTGTGGTTTCTTGAAGCCATTGGGAGATTAAGTGTTGTTGTTGTGGTTGTGAGGTGGATGGTTGAGGGTCAAAACCACCTGTGATTGAAGTCACAGTTAGACTCACAGATTTCTCTGTGTTTATGACAAGTTGTTGTTCCTCACATATAGTGGGAACCTCCAATTGAATTGGAGGGGATTTGACTGGGTTACTATCATGTGTACCAGTCTCAAATCCTTGTGCTTCTTGCAAAGCACTGTCACATGAATGTGATATACTTGCCTCCTCCATGACAGAATCATTAAAAATTGTACTCCTAGCATTTATGTTAATGCAATTTCTGCTAGAATTTTGAGGGGAGTTGTTCCTATATGAGGAACCTCCAATTGAATTGAAGATGATTTAGATAGCTCCCCCTCAGGAGTACTATCCTCAAACCTAACAGTCTGTGAAGACTGGTTTGCACATGAAGGTGTATTTGTAATATCCATGGGGTCTTCAGTAAAAACTGATGAATCCCTCATGGTTTTGATGGTGTCATCAAGGTCTACCCCGGCTCTCTCACCATCTGATTGTAGTGTCTGGGTGGTGAGCAAGGTTTCTTGAACCAAGTCACTTGATTTAGCTTGCACTTGAGAAATGGATTCAAGTGATGTAGGGGAGGAAGAAATTTGTGGGATTAAGATTTGTTGCTCAGAATTGAGTGTTGGAAGCTCCCCCTGAATGGATGAGGGAGCTTCAATTGATATGCTCTAACAGTGTTTGCCATCCTTATTTCTCCTACCATATACTTGAATTTCTTCAGGTGTTGGTTGTACAAAGTCTATACAGGGTGCATTGGGGTGAATGCTCTTTTCAATAGACACATCCCGTTGAGAGAATGTATCTAGAGTCTGTTTAGTCCCCAGTTTTACAACTGCATCCTTTTGGGAGGATACAGAGGTGGTTTGAGTGGTCAGCTCAGATTTCTTACTCTTCTTTGTCCTCTTGACCAAGGGTGACTCAGCTTCTGCTTGTTCCTCACCACTCTCATGCATTAAAATTCAAGCTTATCTCCTTTCTCTTCTTTTTACTCACTTCACCCTTTTGAGAGGATGAAGTGGTTGGTTTCCTAGATGCTATTGGTTGTGAAGGAATAGGCCCAACATGGGTAGGTTCTTGCGGGTGTGCCTGTGTTTGTGTTTCCACAGGCTCGGGAACCATTGTTGCACTAGGTTGACTTGCACCGGTTCTCATGTCTGGCATAGAATAAGGGTAGGTCTTAAATCTTTCAATCATGAAAGATGTTAACTTAAGACCCACTGGAACCTTATTCTTAGTAAGAAGTGATCTAAATAGAATTTTGGACACTTGCTTACAGTTGCCAATTAGTGACCTATTTACTCCTTCAAGCATATGTATGTCGTTGACTTTATGGTTTAAAGCTGACATAATGAATCTAGGTAGAAAAATTTCCTTACCTCTTGACTCCAATGGCATTGTTAGTCTAATGCTCAATTCCTCCAGTATGTAGTGTCCTACATTGATCTGTTTGTTGTGGGCCATTGAGTAGACCAACTTCTGGACAACAATTGATATGTTGTCAAATCCTGACTTCCTGCAGGTGAATGCCCTTATCACTTAATCAAACAGAAAGTACCATTCCCTCCTTAGATGCTTCTTGTTCATACTGGCCAGGTTGATATTCTCAGAGTAATTGATGAAGTCCATGAATTCATATAGCTCATCCTGAGTTGGAGCCTCCACCAGCTTGTCAGTAGGAATTCCCAATGCCATATTTACATCATTCTTATATATCTCCACATGTTGGCCCTTAATTGTGCAGTTTATCACAATTGTTGGAGCTTGATTCTCATACACAATCGTCCTTGTTGTAGTTGTGTTCCAAAAGTCCCCTAACACATCCAAGTATAACACATGATTAGCAGTAAGAGCCCCTACAAAATAGGTCTTATACAGGAACTTGACAAAACATTGAAAAATTTCAAGTGCTTGGTTTGCATCTAAAAATGCAAGAAAGTTAGTCTCATTTGGGATAAAGGGTACAATATTGTTGGTTGCCATTGTTATGAGTATGAAGTTTAGTGGGTAAAAGAAATTATTGAGAAAGGAGTGAAAACGAGAGAGAAATCAGTTTTGGATTGAAAAGCTAGGTCACTTGAGTTCTTGAAAGATGTAAGTATGTATATGTATCGAGATGTCTAGGTATTTATAGTAAAAGCAAATGACTTGTCGAGAACTCAAAAATAGACGTTTGAAGTTAGTATATCGAGAAGTCATTTTGAGAAATGAAATACATGTCGATAAGTCATTTGATTTACTCCTGTAGAGAACTGAAAAATAGACTTATCGATATGTCAAATAAATACACAGTTTGTTCAAAATGAACTGAATTCTTTCCAATTTTTATTTGAATAAATTCAAAATAAAGTCAGAGTAATTTTGCCAAAAGTATTTTACCAAAATAATTTATTGAATTAATTTTGTTATGAGTTTTCTATAAGTCTAAAAGGATACTCGTAGAGATCTCTGTAAGCTTACACTTATAGAGAACTCTACAATGACTTATCAATAAGTCATAATAAAGCTTATCGAGAAGTCACTCGAGAAGTCAGCAAATTGACCTATCGAGAACTCACTCGAGAAGTCTTAAAATGACTTGTCGATAAGTCAGTTAAAATTAGCGAGAACTCAGTTCTCTATATACTTTTGATCAATTTGATTATGCCTTGTGTTAATTTTACATATTAAAGATGTAAATTAACGTATAGGCAGTTTTCTTAGAATTTGAAAAATTTTAAGCTGAATTTATGTTTTTGAAAAATAAATATGCAGAGATTTCTAAAATATTTATAATTCATATTTCAATTAATTTCTAATTAAATCAAATTAGTTTTGATTTACTAGAAATTAATCTGTTGCAAAACATTAGCTGAGTTCTTGCCTTAGGATGAAGAACTAAGCATTCCAATTTCACCTACAAGTCTAGTAAAAGTTGCTTCATCCAAAGGTTTAGTAAAAATGTTAGCTAATTGTTTTTATGTTGGAACAAAAATGAGCTTAATGGTACCATTTGTAGCATGTTCTCTAATAAAATGGTACCTTACATCAATGTGCTTTGTTCTAAAATGATTAACTGGATTAGCCACTATAGATATAGCACTAGTATTGTCACTCATAATTGGAATTTTGTGTAACACTAAGCCATAGTCCATTAGTTGATTTCTAATCCAAAGTACTTGAGCACAACAACTTCCTGCAACTATATATTCAGCCTCTACTATAGAAGTTGACACATATTGTTGTTTCTTGCTAAACCAGGATACAAGTATTTGTCCAAGCAACTAAAAGCTTCCACTAGTGCTCTTTTTCTCAACCCTGCAACCAGCAAAATCTGCATCTGTATAGCCAACAGCTTCAAAACCAGTTCCCTCAGGATACCATAATTCCAAGTTTGGAGTCCCCTTCAAGTATTTGAAAATCCTCTTTACAACCATCAAATGTGATTCTTTTGGATTGGCTTGAAATCTTGCACACAGACATGTAGCAAACATGATGTCTAGTCTATTTGTAGTTAAGTAAAGGAATGATCTAATCATCCCTCTATAGCTTGAAATTTCTACACTTTTTCCCTTTTTATCTTCATCCAACTTTGTTGTTGTAGACATAGGTGTAGATGTAGGTGAAAAATCAACCATACCAAACTTCTTCAATAGATCTTTGTCATACTTAGTTTGGCTGATGAAGATTCCATCACTTTTTTGACTGACTTGTAGTCCGAGAAAGTAACTTAATTCTCCCATCATACTCATTTCATATTCACTCTGCATAAGTCTGGAGAATCTTTGGCAAAGCTTTTCATTTGTAGAACCAAAGATGATATCATCCACATAAATTTGAACTAGGATCATATCATTGCCATGTTTCTTTTAGAAGAGAGTTTTGTCTATAGTCACTCTAGTAAAACCATGTTAAGTAGGAATTCTGACAATGTATTATACCAAGCTCTAGGTGCTTGCTTTAGTCCATATAGAGCCCTGAGTAACTTGTACACAAAATCTGGAAATTCTGGATCTTCAAAGCCAGGTGGCTGTTGCACATAAACCTCTTCTTCTAGCTCACCATTTAGGAAGGCACTCTTGAAATCCATTTGATACACTTTAAAATTTGAATGTGCAGCAAATGCTAGAAAAATGCTTATTACTTCAAGTCTTGCAATTGGAGCAGAAGTTTTATCATAATCAATTCCTTCTTCCTATGAGTATCCTTTTGCAACCAACCTTGCCTTGTTTCTGGTAACTATACAATTTCATCTATCTTGTTCCTGAACACCCATTTTGTTCCAATTATAATTCTGTTCTTTGGTGCATGAACTAACTCCCAAACTTTGTTCCTTTCAAACTGATTCAGCTCTTCCTGCATGGAAGATATCCAATCAGGATCCATTAGAGCTTCTTCAGTTTTCTTAGGTTCTACTTGAGACATAAAGCATGCATGCAGGCACTCATTGGCAATAGCACTTCTATTCCTCACACCAGCAACAAGATCACCAATAATTGTTTCTCTAGTGTGACTTCTATCCCACTTCCTTGTGTGAGTTTGTTGACTCATGCCTTCATCATTTTCTTCATCATTGGTATGACTTATATATCCTTCTTCTCTTTCCCCCCCTGAATTTGTGCTATCAAATTCAGGTTTTTGAGATGAGCTTCCATTCCCATGATTTTCTTGTTCAGTAGTCTCTTCATTCATCATCTGTTGTGTATTATCTTCATCTTCTCCATCAGAATCACTATCAATGTTGAGATTTTCAAATGCAAGGGCTTCAGCTCCATTATTATCAAGGAATTCCAAGCCTGGACACTGGTCATCATCAAAAGTCACATCTATGCTTTCCATAATCTTCTTTTGATCAATCACATAGACCTTGTAGGCAGTTCTCTCTAATGAATATCCCTGAAAAATTGCTTCAAAAACCTTTGAGTCAAATTTTCCCACATATTCAGAGTTGTCTTTTAAAATGTAACACTTTCTTCCAAATACATGAAGATGCTTTACAATAGGCTTTCTCTTAGACAAGATAGAGTAAGGTGATTTTCCATGAACCTTGTTGATGAGATATCTATTTTGAGTATAACATGCAGTGTTAACAACTTTTTCCCAAAAACTTGTTCGAAACTTGGCATCTTGCAATATTGTTCTAGCAGCTTCTACCAATGTTCTATTCTTTATTTCAACTACCCCATTTTGTTGAGGTGTTCTAGCAGCTAAGAATTTTTGAACAATGCCTTTGCTTTTTGCAGAAATCACTGAATGTTGCATTTCTGAATTTTGTTCCATTACCACTTCTCAATTTCTTTACACAGTTTTGATCTTCAGCCTGTTCCTCTATCTTCTTTATGTGCTCAATTATGATGTGAGGAGTCTCATCCTTAGAGTGCATGAACTCTACACAAGTGTACCTTTAGAAATCATCCACCATTACAAGTGCATATTTGTTCTTTGAAATTGATAAGACATTTACTGGCCCAAACAAGTCCATGTGAATAAGTTGCAAAGGTGCACTTATAGAATTCACAGTTTTTGTCTTGTGACTTGATCTTTTCATTTTTCCTTTCTGAAAAGCTTCAAAAACTTCAACCTGAGCAAACTCTAGATTATGCATGTCGCTTACCAACTCCTTTTTGACCAAGGTGTTAATTGCCTTAAAATTCAAGTGAGACAACTTTTTATGCCATAGCTTACTTTGTTCTTCTGATGCCTTGGTGTAGAAGCAACAAATTATATCCTAATTTGCTGAGTCCAAGTCTGTTATAAATAAGCTTCCTTTTCTTGCTCCTTTTAGAGCAATTTCACCAGTTTTCTTGCTGATAAAAGTGCATTCTTCTTTGTTGAATAAAACTTCAAAGCCTTTGTCTGCAAATTGGCTAACACTGAGAAGATTTACTTCAAGACCAGCTACTACTGCTACATCATGAATGACAACATTTCCAGAAACAATCTTGCCATATCCCATTGTGAATCCTTTGATGTTGTCTCCAAAGGTCACCAAAGGGCCAGCCTTCTTCTCAAACTGTGATAGCAGGGCCTTATCACCTATCATATATCTGGAACATCCACTATCTATGATCCATATGACCTTCTTCATTTTGCCCTGCACACAATGAGTTTTAAGTGTGTTTAGCAACCCAAGTAGTGTTGGGCACTTTGTTCTTGTTAACTGATTTAGCAGAAGTAGAATGAGTTGTTTAAGTTAAAATATAGTTCATTGATTGTTGTGCATTTTCCCTGTCTGTTGTTGACCCGATTTTTGTTTCTTTGAGTTCTACTCTCAGCTTGTGGAAACTTTTCATTACTTTTGAGTTGCATGTAATGCAATCAAACTTGTCACAAAATGAGTAGGGATCTTTTGCATCTGCTTCATTGTATTTGCAGGCTCCTTCAATTGGCTTGCTAACACCCTTTTTACAGAGGTAAGTTAGGTAATTCACAGAGCCATATTTCTCACATGTCTTTCTTGGAGCATCTGCAACATAAGAAAAAATGTTGCTTTTGTTTATCCCAATTTTCCCATTTCTATTTTTCTTCTTCTTTCTTGTATCTGCAGTTTTAGTTTCTTTGACAGGTGTCTTGGAACCTTGGTTGTCCATGAGCTTCTCTTCAGCTTTGGAAGATTGAGTTGCTTCTGTATTTTTCTTCTCATTATCTTAATCAGTAATTTCTTGCTTGATAATCAACTTCTTCACTGAAGTTAACTTCACATGCCTTGAACATAGGTGAAACAACCTTTTTCAGCATTACTGGAACATTTTCATTTTCTGTTGCTTTTCCTTTATCACCTATATTTTTCTTCTTTCTGTTCAAGGCATCATAATCAAGACCAATAGCAATATTTGCACATGGTTTGTTTTTCTCATGGTATTGTCCAACCAACTCAGATGCATTCTTGAAGGTCTTCCACTTCACATCATTCTTTTCCAGCTTCTCCCTTAGCACTGCTTCAATCTCACTTGCACACTTGAGCTTGTTCTTCAGATATGCATTCTCTTATCTCACAGCTTCAAGCTCTACCAACAATAATTCAGCTTCTTATTTCTCTTTTTCAAGCTTCTCATTTATCTTTATCAGTCTGCTAACTTCTTCATTAGCAGCAACCATACTTGTATGAATGTGAAGCATTTCTGTGCTCATATTCTCTACAGTTTCCTTATATTGACTCACATTTAAATCAATGGTAGTAAGAGTCGGTACCTGTGATTTTGATGAGGATGATTCTCCTTGCTCCAAGGCCATTAGTGCATAATTTTCAACTTCTTCATCTTCATCATTCTCAGAGTCATCCCAACTCTTTTCCTCTGCAATATAAACTTTGCTTTGCTATTTCTTCAGAAGAGCTTCATACTTTGCTTCCAGTTCAAGATAAGCTTTGTCTTTATTTGCTTTTTGAGTTTCCTGCATCCTTTAGCAAAATGGCCTAGTTCATCACAGTTGAAGCACCTTATCTTTGATCTGTCAACATATCCAGTTCTGTAACCATTTTTTCTATCAGATGTGTACTTCCCTTTTCCTTTGCAGCTACTTTCTTTGTTGAATGATTGTCCTTTACCCTTGAATAACCTTGGCTTCTTTACTCAAATGTTAGAGAACTTTCTTTCCAGATAGGCCATTGACTGATCAAGCTCATCAAGTTCATCTAGGGTGTAGAACTCATCATCTTCCAATTCCAGAATGATTTGTTCTTGTGAATCATTGTTTCTTTGCTCACTTGCTGAGGCAACTGGAATCTGGGATCTTGGCTCATCATTAGAGGTCTGGCTCTCATTGATAATTAGAGCACTTGAACCATCTACAACATGCCCTTGACCAGTTCTTAATGATTTCCATTGAATCATCTCTAATTCATATGTATTTAGGATTCCATATAGAACTTCCAATGTTATTCTGCTCAAGTCTCTCCCTTCTCTGATTGCTGAAATTTTCTGTTCCAAATGATCAGGGAGTGTAAGCAAAAACTTCAAGTTCACTTCTTCAGCTTCATAGTATTTGTCATGCAGCTGCAAGTCATTTATCAGCTTGTTAAACCTTTCAAACACATCAGTGATACTTTCTTTTGGCTTAGCCATGAAACCCTCATAATGTAAAATCAGTATCATTCTTTGATTAGATCTAACTTCCTCAATTCCTTCACAGAGTATTTCAATCTTTTCCCATATCTGCTTAGCAGTGTCACAATTGACAATGTTATTGTACATTATATTGTCAAGTGACTCTATCAATATTAGCTACAAGCCACTATCCATGGAAACTTTTTCTTTCTTAGGCTCAGTGTACTCAGAAGGGTCTTTTGGAGCATAATGAGCTGGAATGACCATATCACCATCTGTAGATTTCTCAACTTTAACCATAGGAGTGAAGAGCCCATTTTTGAGAATCTGAATGTATAGTGGATTGACCATCATGATAAACATCAACATTTTCTTTTTCCAAAGAGTGTAGTTAGCTTTGTCAAAATTAGGAATTTTAATGCTACTGATTTTCTGTGTATTCATTCTTCCAAGATCTTGAATCTGTTTGCTTTCATATTTTGCTCTGATACCACTTGTTAGGTAATGAATTACACACAGCCGGGGGGGGGGGTGAATGTGTTTTTATGTTTTTCTGTTTTTCTGTTTTTCTTGAAATGTTTTTGGTTGTGAACAAAGTAAATCAAATTTTATAGTAAGATGTGTTAAAACAGAAATTAAACATGCAACAATGAATAACACAGATCTTTCAAAACTCACTATATTTTATATTAAAATTAAGAATAATTTGCTACAAAATTTCTAGGCTCTTTGTTGATAAAGAGTTTAGCCTCTATCTTGAGAGAATATAAGAATTTCCTTGATCTTAGTTGTTACAACTAACAAAATTTCAGTTTTAACTTTATATGATAGTTAACTACTGGTTTACACAGTGTATAATTAGAGATGCTATTTACTTTAGTAAACTGTCATTTATCATTCCATTTTAGGAAAAGTATATCTTCCATTTCTGGCTTAGCATATCTTTGCATACTGTGTTAATTTTGATCTTCCTTTGTCAGTTAATCTTCACCCTTGATCTTGCACACTCTTCAAGCTGCTTTTTGTAGATTTTTCTATCCAACTGGTTGGATTGTTTGTTGATTGTTAATCTTGGATATTGAACTGGTCTGTAATTTGTACTTAGAGATTTTACCTCGAGATCTCTAGTTAGGCATATAGAGAACTTGACATCTCGATAAGTATATTGGCTTATCGAGATCTCTAATACTCCATAGTTGATTTGACTTTTAGAGGTCTATAAGTTCTCTATAAGAGAATTTAGCTTGTCGAGATCTCTCATCTTCATATCTTCACTTTGGCTTATCGATATCTCTGAGTTCTCTAGTGACTTGTTGACTTGTCGATAACTCAGAGTTCTCTAGTGAAATTTGACTTATCGATAACTCAGAGTTCTCTAGTGAATTTTGACTTGTCGATATATCTGAGTTCTCTTATTAAATTTAACTTGTCGATAACTCATAGTTCTCTAGTGAATTTTGACTTGTCGATATCTCTGAGTTCTCTAGTGAAATTTGACTTGTCGATAACTCAGAGTTCTCTAGTGAATTTTGACTTGTCGATAACTCTGAGTTCTCTAGTGAAGAAATGACTTGTCGATATATCCAATCTTTATGTCTTCAATTTGGCTTGTCGATATCTCTGAGTTCTCTAGTAGCTTTCCTGAGTTCTCTATAAGTCATTCTGGAGTTCTCGAATGACTTCTATATAACACTAAATATGTGACTTGTAAAGATCTTGACTTAAAATATTTTTCCCAAAACAGTTTTATTCAACTCCAAGCTTCTTCATAATTCTTTCCAGGCATGATCTTCTTGATCTTCTTCCAGATTGAATTCTTAGGCTTGATACTGTTTACAGAAAAAGACTCTAGTCCGCTCTTTGACATTTTTACAGACTTTAAATGTTACAATACAAAATGTAAACTAAGATAACAATACAACTTACTTAGGGTTGTCAGTTTGACTTAGTCTTGTTATTGTACAGGCATGTCTTGCACAACACATGTACATGTACGTGACTACTGACATGCTGGATTTGAGGAGAGAGAGAGAGGATGAGTTTTTGATAATATTTGTGTGGTGGATATTCAATTAAAGTTAAAAAATGAATGGTTACCATTAATTTCTAGTTATTAGAATAAGGATGGTTTTATTTGATTATCTCCACACACACACACACATATATATATGAGGTTAAAACTCTAAAACGCTTTAAAATAACATACCATAAAATACAAATACCTTAAATTAATGCAGTCAAATTACGAACGCCTATCGCTCGTAAATTGGTCATAATTAAATATAACATCGACTATTCTTTCAGTCGGTAAGTCGGTTGGTAAAAGGAACCAACAAATTTCGTCAATATCGAGTCAGTTGATAAGTTTTGTAAAAACTTAGAAATGACTGACTTATACCGACCTATAGTTATGAGTTCGATCGATATACTAGAATTGTGGTCGTTATTGCTTTGTATATGGTCGGAATTCTATTCACAAAAAGTCATTTTCGGTCTTTAATAATCCATTTGGTTGGTGTAATTTGTCGTTTTGTCTTTAAATCTATCTTAATTTTTTCCCGATAATTTAAAACTATCGGACAAATTTTTAAAATTAATATCACAAACCAAATAAATCAATGCATAAACCAGTCCAAAGCAAACCAAATGTTCTTAACTTACAAACCAAAATAAATTAAAATCATAGTTCATTATAAAAGTACTTTCAAAATTTAATTTAATAACATTATTAAAATCAAGTCATGAAAACCCGTCTCCATGATTGTACAACTTCCTCAAATTGATGATCTCCTTGCGCACCTCCTTCTACACCTCACGGAGATCCTCCACCTTTATGTCCATCTGTCCATCTTCTCACAAAGTAATCGATTGTCCATACACACCTCCTGCAATTATCGTTCAAGCTTTCGTTCATATATTGCATCGCTTCTATCAGTTGTTGGACAATGCACTTATAATAATTGTCTTTTGTATCCATGCCTACAATTACAAAAAAATATTAATATATATATAATAGTTACTATATATTATATATAATCGAAAATCAAACACATGTGTATATATGTATATAAAAGTATATAAGTAATACCTCAAGATTAAAATTTTAAGATAAAAGAGAAGAACAAGTAAAAAAAATTTAAAAAAAAAGTTTAAGACGAGAAAGTCAAGATTAATTTTTTATACATACATGCATTTAGCTAATATATAATTTCAAGGGTCAAAATCCGGTAACATAACCCTTTCCTTTTCCCATAACAGCATAGCATAGATAATCAGATCATTTTTTTCACCTCAAAAATATCGATCACCTAATGCGATCAGTAAAATGGTTGGTAAACGAACGATAATCGGGTAGTTTAATGGTGAGCTGTTATCGACTACCCAACAGTCGCTATTAGTCAGGAATAAGCTGATCTGGATGTCATGTCAACGATCAGTCAAGAAATATCGATCGCGGTCGCAATAATTGGTCGGTAAGGTGTATGTTGTGGAATAAAAATTAGGGTGTATTAGTAATTAATGCTAGGGTTTATTTGTTTCGAGCTTTAGTGGCTGTTCTCGTGGTAGGGACTAGATGTCCTTGCAAGATGCCTACGTATCTCTGTATTGTAGAGAATCAAGCCAAAAACATAGTTCTAGGTTGAGAGGTAGAGCCCTTTATATAGAGATCAGTCTAGGTTTAGACTTGTATTGGAAGACTTGGTGGACAAGTCTCCTACTTAAATGGTAATTAGGACTCCTCTAAGGGAAGGAATTCTAGATCCTTCTTTATAGGAATTTGTGTCCATTTTGGACAGACGTCTCTGCTCTTCTAGCTGTATTAGGCCTAGTCCGTGAACAACTCATATTCGTGGACCTTTATTACCTCTATTAGTGGGCCTTGACCGTTTGGGCTGTCTTTAGTTTGTTACGAGCCTAGACCAGCCTGGTCTATATTGGGCTTTGGACAAGATTTCCAAGTGTAATTAATGCGACATTTAACGTGTCTTTAGGATGTATTTCTATCCATATCACTTGTCCCCCAACTTTCGGGAATACTACTAGAGTTTTTGTGCAAGTTATAATGGTCTATTCACGACTAGGGGTACTTTTGGCCCTTCTTGGTATTGGCCCTTCATGGGTATCGTCATTTTTATCGTAAAGTGTGGAGCGACCTACACGTTTACAACGACTTATATAGTGTGAGTATACAAACTTAAGGCTTTTGCACAGACTAGTTGAATAGTGTTTGACACTAAACGATCCTAATCAAGACTAAAAAGCGAGCATTTATCACCTCTTAACCTTCGTCAAGGTTAAATATAGGGCGAAAGCTGCTAACAGGCCCTAATCGGGGCTAATCAGCCCTAAACGGGGCTTATCATCCCTAAACGGGGCTTATTTCCATGTATAAACTGCTAATTAGGCTTAAAATAGCCTAAGTTTAAGCTTGAATACGCTAATTGGCCTTAGTCGAGGCTAACCGCTAATTGGGGCTAATTTATCTTAATTAGGACTAGTTAATATGCACGAGACACTAATTATACCTAATTCACACTAATCATGTGCGTAAATAAGCTAAACGACCCTAATCGGGGCTAATTATATCACATGAACCACTAATTACCCTTCATTTAGGTTAACTATGTGTAATATACACTAATCGGTCCTAACCGGAGCTAATCTAATTAATCGGCCCTAACCAGGGCTAAGTTTAAAATTTTGAAAATTTAAAAAAAAACAATTTTTTTCCAATTTTTACAAAAATTTCACAGGAGGGTTAGCGAAAAACCTACAGGACCCCCTAGACAATCCTCCCAGGTGGGCCTGATCGGCTCACCTCCCCATGTAGCCGGCTCGGCTCCTACTGGTTAGCTGGAGCTGAATATCCTACTGGACGGGAGGTGAATGTCCTGATTTTTTTTTGCAGAAGCTTGTACTCGGCCATATGCCCATTATGTGGCCCGCTAGGCTTTTTCTGCTCTTGATCGGCCATGGAGCCACCTCCATGGTGGTCCTAGAGCTTCTTGTAGCTTCTCCGTTCTTTCCTTCGTGAACGTTCTGTACTCATTCTAGTGAACATTTTGTACTTCACAAAACTTGTTTCCGTGGACGTTCTGGTCTTCACGAATCTTGTTCTCGTGGATGTTCTAACCTTCTTAAAACCTTATTCTCGTTGACGTTCTAATCTTCACGAAACTTATTCTCGTTGAGCACTCAATTTTGCAAAAATTTTCAAAAAAATTCTTAGGAGGGTCACCGGAAAACCTTCAGGAGGGTCTGGACCAATCCTACAAGAAGTTCTGGACGGCCCTAAGCCTTCCATGTGGCCTTCTCGGCCAAACTTAATCTTAGTCGGCCATAGAGCCACCTCCATGATGGTTCTAGTCGGTCGGGAGGCGAACGCTCTTTGAACTTTTTTGTACTCGTTCTCGTGAATGTTCTGAACTTATTGCGGTGAACGTCCTACTCTTTTCTGGTGGATGTTTTACTCTTTTTCTAGTGAACGTTCTGCTCCTGTTCTCGTGAATGCTCTACTCTTCACGAAACTTGTTTCTCAAAATATTCCCGGAATTGAGCTGTGGCTACAAATGGCCATTTAAGAGCTTGATCTTGCTCTAACATTTATGATTTTCACTAAACTTACTGATTAATGTAATTAATCACCGAGTTAAGACTAACGACTTGTGCTTAGCCTCTATCAGGCTTTTCATGGAGGACTGATATGATAAGTGACATTTTGCATCACTTTATTCGTTTATTATGTCCTTTCATCTGACTTCTTGATCATTTTTCCTAATACTCTTTGGTCTTTTTTCGAGAGATACCTGCTAATACGAAACAGGCAAAGTTATGACCTGTTGTAGCAGGTACCTCTTCTCCTATAAAAGAAGATGAGAAGTGCTCATTTTTATTCACACTTTCATTTATCAACTTCTCAAATTATCTTATGTTTCAGAAGCTCTCAACTTCTAAAGTTTCTCAAGATGTCTCAAGGTCCTAGCAAGCCCTCCATCTCAACCTAGAAAGCCATGCACAAGAGAGCTACAATCCGATCAATGAAAGGTATAGCCTTTGTTTCTCCTTATTCTTTTAATCGTTGTTCTAATATTGTGGTGCCTCAACACTTCGAATGCCTCTCTGAGGTGATTAATATAATCGACCTTGGCTAGGCTTTTGACTAACATGTCATCAACATAGACCTCTATGATCTTCCCAATTAGATGGGTAAATATCTTATTTACCTATCTTTGGTAGGTAGCTCGTGCATTATTAATTCCAAAAGCCATAACAAAAAAACAAAAGACACCAAAGTCAATTATGAAAGATACCCTGGGGGTATCATCTTTGTGCATTTTAATCTGATTGTAACCGCTAAAGTCATCCATGTAACTCAGCATCTCGTGTCCAGTGGTGGCATCGATCAGGGTATCGTTCCTTGGTATGGGGTAGCAGTCCTTAGAACAAGCATCATTCAAGTCATTGAAGTCGATGCACATTTTACACTTCTCATTGGCCTTTTTGACCATTATGGGGTTGTCCAACCACTCCGGGAATTGCACTTCCTTAATGAATTCATCTTCTAGGAGCTTCTTGACCTTCTGTTTAATGGATTCCAGCCTGTCAGGGGCATAAGTTCTCTTTTTCTGCTTCACGGCCTTCCGAGTTAGATCGATGTTCAACTTATGAGTTATAAGGTTGGGGTCAATCCCAGGCATATCAGTTTCCGTCCAAGAAAACACAATACTGTTCTTTTGTAAGAAAGTTATTAATTGGCCCTTCAGGGGCTTGTCCAAGGATGCTCCAATATATGTGAACTTTTCCGAGTCTAAGGAGTCTAGGGGAATCAGGACTAAGTCCTCTGCTAGCTTCCCACGAAGTTCTTCGTTCTCACGGACATCCATGTCTTCTATGGGAAGGACTTTCCCCCAGTTCCATCGGGCCTAGGTGCTGCAACATAGCAATTGTGAGCCATTTTATGATCTCTTTTTGCCTTTCCAATTCCATTCCCAGTCGGGAACTTTAGCACCATGTGGTAGATTGAGGGAACAGCCTTGAATGCATGAATCCCTGTCCTCCCAATGATAGCGTGTTGGTAGAGGCTGCCTTAATAACCTGAAAGTTTAACATCTGCGTGGCCTCCCTGGGCTCTTCCCCAATAGTCACGGGATGTTGTATTGCTCCTTCGACTTGGAATTCCACTTGATTAAACCCATAGCTGAGTGCGTCAGAGGGAGTTAGTTAGGAGTCATCGTAGCCCATCCTTAGGAACTTTTCATGGAAAAGATTATCCACAAAAGCTCCATTATCCACTAGGACCCTCATAACAGGATAATTTCCAATTATCGGGGTGATAACAAGAGGATCGTCCTGAGGAAATTTTAAACCTTCAAGGTCGGGGTCATTGAACTTGAGCGACATCACAAACTTAGAACACTTAGATGGCTCTCTAACTATACCCATTACTTCTCTCGCATAAGCTTTTCAAGATTTTCTTGTAGTCCCAGCTGCTGTAGGTGTTAGTGTTTGTGCCCTAGAGACAGCACTATGATGTTTTAGTTTAAGACATTAGGATTATTAATGTTTATGTTCTATCGATTATTCCCTTTATAATTTATTAATTCTTAATTTACTGCGATATAAATGTTAGATTAATAAATGTCCTTGGAATATGATATGCAATTCTATATCTCCAAGTACGTGACTTAGAAATGAGATTATGAGAATAGTATCAATAATTCTAAAGGTCCCTAGTCGAGTATTATTATTAAGGGACAATAATAATGCATTAAGACTAGTATGTTTGTTGACTGATGATCACATCTCATTGATCATAGGTATAGTGATACTAAAGTCAAAGACACGGGCATATGTATATGTACATGGTGTTGGAAAGACCCGATGTGAGATTCTACATGTTTGTTGTGTCATAAGTAATTCTCACAGTGATAATGATGTAATGGTCCTTAGACCTGAAGTCATTATATTTCTATATGAGAATTAATATACATTGATTCCATTAAAAGTTATCTTTGACCGGGTAATGATAAAAGTGGATATTGGGTATATTATGAATCGTATGAGAAATATGAATGATCTAGATGGGATTTAACCCTCCTATTTTAGGATTGATATTATTGGCCTCTGGTGTTAGCTAGACTATGAAATACGTGGCCACGCTCAAATGTTGATTTGATATGATAGTCTACTCATTGCTCAAGGAAACCTTGATTAAACATTGATGAGGATGACACATTACATGTCTCTAGTTTAATCTATAATATATGGTTAAAGGGATTATATTACATTGTACATTATTCACGAAAGGTTTAATCGATCACCGATCCAATTATTATTACTTTGGTAGCAATGATGTATTACTAGATGCCGCTCATTGTTTATGATTTTAAATTAGATTTAAAATTCGTTGCCAATGTAATAATAACCTATAGGGTCACTCACAAAGAATGCTTGAAGGATTATTTAATTTAAATTGGATTTAAATTAAATTAAAGTAATTTGAATTATTTATAATATTAATTAAGTTTGACTTAATTAATTAGATAACTAATGATATTCAAATTTACTAATATTAATTATGAAATTTATTTGTTAAATAATTAAGTGAGACTTAATTATAATACAAATAGGAATTTTGAATTAATAATAACTCCTAATTAGTCAACAGTTATAATTCATTTTTATACTATCTGTATAATATCTCTTGTGCGGCTGATTTTTGTGTGCAAAAGACTTTTACTAAAACCCTAGCCACCAAGAGAGAAGATGGAGAGAGTAAGAAGAAACGAGTTTGTGCTAGTACACATCCAAGCCTTGAGTTCAAGCATTTGTGTGGTTACCGATAGAGCGTAGATCGCGAGAGCGGGATGTGTGGTGATTGAACAATATTTGGATCTCCATTAATCAACCAATTGGTAAAGCTTCTTAAGGTAAGTAATCTGATATACGAATTAAATATATGTTTTTCGCATGGATCCTGCGGCGGGTTTCGAAAATTATGATTTTTTTTACATCTTTTATTACTGTTTCCGTTGCGTTTATGTGCTCGAAACCCAACAATGACATCAGAGCTACTTGCGAAAAGTGTTTAATTCGTTTATGTGTTTCCTGGTTTTATGATGATAACATGTATACAATATTCCATGACTGTTATGTATGCGATTTTGTATGTTTTACATGTTGTTATGTTTATGTATGCGTATGTATATATATGTTTTGAATATATGATATTCATGAGAGTTGTATAATCATATGATGATTATATAATCTGTATATATACTGATATATACATGTTTTGTGTTTGTTCTTATTATATGAATCGTATTTGATACGATTCTGAATCGGATGCAGCAAATTTGCTGAAATCTGGGTCTGGTGTCCGATTTTGACGAACAAATATGCTATTTCATATGGAATCGAGCGTCTGAACGTAACTGATAGATAAAGCTATCATCGACTGATCTGTAAGGCGTTTGACGTCGTTTAGGCCCTGTAATATGCAATTTAATGTTATCAGATTTAATTTGAATTTTCTGATTTTTTCAATATTTGGTTTTCTATGATTAGATCATGATGGGTATGATATGTTAAGATTAGATTATGTGTTTTAACATGTTATTTTGTGTTAATTGAGCATGGTGGATGGTTATGGCTTATGACCTTAGGTTAATAATTTTGGTTTTTCAAATACGGCTTGCATGTCGTTTAGTCATGAAATTATTAAATCTCGAATGTAACTCGAGTTCTTCTTGTAAGTTCATTAGATTAGTTTTCATATTTCATTCTTGTAATGTACATGAAGATATGGAGATTTGAAGATCAGGGGTAATCCCACACGGAGGCCATCCAAGAAGCAATACAAGAATGAAGACATGTAATAGTTAGCTTGTATTTATTTTCCATCTTAGATTGACCTAGATCTTTGTCATTAGCTTAATAAAGATCACATAGGATGAAGCCATAACCAACCACGTTTATTTATTGCACTTCACATATATATGCGCATATGATGAATGTATGTGTAGAGTAGTTTATAAAGATGCATGCTTAATTAGATTAAGGATGTATGTATTAGATACGACACCCATGTCATGCTTGCTAAACAAGATAAAATTTATAACAATTGAAGATTTTAAAATGATCAAACGATTATGAGATTCTCGTGTTTATGAAACACGGAATAAAATACAAATTTTCTTTGTTTCTGACATGGGGCGAATTTGTCAAAAGCGAGTTCATTGAACTTGTAAGGTTGTGGGTTTTAAGTGAGACCGTTTTGAATCAAACCATTGACTTATATTGATTTGAAGTATTTTATTCAAGAAAAAATTGGGAATCTCTTTATGATGGGATCATGATCGTTTTAAAATTAACAAAACCCTAAAGTTAATATTAAGTTGATCAGATGCCTTCCGATGAGTCCAATGCGTTAACCCCTAGATCGACTAGGAGTGGGTTCACCGAAGCGAAGTACTCTATCTATCGTGGGAGATGTGTTGAAGTATATTGATACTTTTTGACTATTGGGTTTGACTTAAATAAGTTACCACAATAGGATTGTGAACTTAGAGGCATAGAGTTTGGCGAGATATATTAGATAAATATGAACAAATGTTGTTCCACCAAGCTATCCAAGAGTTATATATTTGATATAATTGACAAATGTTGTCTACTAAATAATCATGTTTTAGGAGAAAAGCCGAAGCTGACCTAACACGTGGTGAAATATGGATCTTGGCTCACTAGAAAGGATATAGAAGATATTTTTTCCGAATTAATAGTTAGGGTTATTGATTTGATAAAAATAGTGGGAGATATATATTGTGAATATATATATGAATAATCACTTGAACATAATTTAATGATCATCTGTAGACTAAGTCATTTTATGCACTTTAATATTGTAGATATTAAATGAAAAATAACAAAAATAACTTCTCTATATAATAGTCCTTGAGAAGGACAAGCTGACATGATATAATTTCCTCGATTGACATGGGAACTTGAGGATTGTCCTCGGGTTCAAGGATGTCACTCAAACCCTCCCTTATTTCTTCTAGCTGAGAATAAAACATGTGCAGAACAAAATGCTTACTAGAAGCAGATTAATTATGCAACTGATGTTTCATGTCTCATGCTTGTAATTATGAGTGTTGATCTTTAGAAGCAACAAGAGCATAATGATGCTTATGTTGAGCACCTTCAAAAGATGTTTGAAGGATAGACTCGTCAGAAAGATTTGACAATAATAAGGCACCATACTCTTGCATTAATGGGAGAATCATATCCGGTTGGACCACATGTTCTAAAGGTGATAGGCATATGTACCTTGATATTTTGGGTTTCAAGAATGGTCTAGAGACTCGGCTTGATTTGATCAAATGATCTTTGAACAACTTCTATTCTCAGTTTGTTAAGAACAAAAGGAATGAGATAGACTGAACACTCACTAAGTTGTTATGCATGTTTAGAACTGCTGAAAATAACACGGTAAAGGCATGAATTACATCCATATTGATGATGTAAACATGGAATGCAAATGGGAAAGGAAAGTGGATAGGCACGATGAAGATTTGATCATATTCGGTGCCAAACCAAAGTCCAATCCTAAAGGGCTTTTGAAGCCTGATAGTGGTGTTGCTAAAGGAGATGATTGTCATTTCTGTGGAAATAACAGGATGATTGGAAGTTAAATTATCGAGCTTGTTTGGAAGATCTAAAGAAGAAGACTAGCAATGATCAAGCTTCAGGTATCGGGTTAGAATTGAAGCAAAAGTTGTTGCTCTAGTTGAAGGAACTCGATACCTAATTTTGCCCATAAGGCGAGATTGAGAACTTGATAAATTGTTATTACGTGCCTCCTTTAGCGGAAACATTAAATCAATTTCTTGTCAGGACAAGAAAAGTTTTCATTTTAATTAAATAAACAATAGTTGTTTATTCTATTTTAATGATAAGGCTTATAATGTTGCATAATTAGTTAACAATTTATATGTTCTAAGATGACTCAAATCAAACATTACCTCTAGCATTGTCATTAAGCCATATTAATGAGAAACGCATTTCTGAGTTACATATAGATGGATACTTGGATAAGTTTAATTTTGAATCATACGGAAGATGCGAACTTTGTCTCATTGGCAAAATGACTAAAGCTTCTTTTACTAGATCAGGTGAAAGGGCCACCGAACGATTAGGACTTATACATAATGATGTATGTGGTCGAATGCGTATGATGGCAAGGGGTGGCTTATACTACTTCATAACATTTACTGATGATTTTAGTAGATATGGATATGTGGTTCTTATGAAGAATAAATCCGATTCTTTTGAAATGTTCAAAGAATATAAGGCTGAAGTAGAAAAGCAAACAGAGGAAAGTATAAAAGTTCTACGATCAGATCGTGGAGGAGAATACTTAAGCCTCAATTTCAAGAGTTTCTTGAAGGAGTATGATAGTGTATCATAACTTACTCCTTCTGGAACACCTCAATGGAATAGAGATTCTGAGAGGAGAAATTGTACCTTGTTGGATATAGTGCGATCGATGATGAGTCAAGCTGATCTTCCATTCAGTTTCTAGGGTTATGCTCTAGAAATGGCTGCATATACACTTAACCAAGTTCCGACTAAAGCAGTTCAAAATACTCCGTATTAGATATAGAGTGATCAATGTCATAGCATGTCATTTTTGAAAATTTGGGGACGTGAAGCATTTATAAAACGTTTAGCCTCTGAAAAGCTTGGACCAAAATTAGATAGATGCTATTTTATGGGATACCTAAGTGAGACTAGGGTATAGTTTTTATAATCCTTCCGAGAACAAAGTGTTTATTGCTCGGGCCGCTGTATTTCTTGAGAGAGAACTACTTTCTAAGAAAATCAGTGGGAGGACAATACATCTCGATGAAGATCGAAAACCACATGATAACATTGAACCAGAGTTGGAATAAGTTTAGGATGTACATCAAAATGTTGAAAGTAATCCCGTCCAAGAAACACATGTTATTCGTAGATCTAGTAGGATTCACCATGAGCCCGTGAGAAATTATGAATTTCTTTTGACTCAAGATGGTGATGTGATACTTACGGATAATGATAAGCCTCTCACCTACCAAGATGCTATGAATAGTTCAGACTCCGGGAGATGGCTTGAGGCCATGAAATCTGAGATGGAATCCATGTATCAAAATAAAGTATTGACTTTAGTTGATCCACTCGAAGGGGTAAAACCTATAGGGTGCAAGTGGGTTTTCAAGAAGAAAACTGACATGGATGGTAAAGTACAGACCTATAAGACGCGACTAGTGGCAAAAGTTTCAAACTAATTCATGGTATAGACTATGATGAGACTTTTTCACCGGTTACTATGGTCAAGTCTATCAAAATTTTGTTAGCAATAGTTGCTTACTTTGACTATGAGATTTGGCAAATGGATGTCAAAACTGCTTTTTTTATATGGGATCCTTGAAGAGGATGTATATATCATACAACCTGAGGGTTTTGTCGATCCAAAATTTGCTAAGATAGTTTATAAGTTACAGATAGAAGCAAGCCTCAAGGAGAATGATTATTCATTTTGATGAAACGGTCACAGAGTTTGGCTTTATTCAAAATGAAGATGAACCATGTGTTTACAAGAAGGTTAGTGGGAGCCATGTGACATTCCAAGTATTATATGTAGATGACATATAATAGATAAGGAATGACATACCTTCTCTACAGGCTGTTAAGACTTGGTTAAAAAATAGTTTCTTGATGAAAAACTTAGGCGATGCTACCTATATATTAGGGATCAAGTAGAGATAGATTGAAAAGATTAATCGACCTAGTCGAAGTACATATATTGATAAAATATTGTATCATTTTTGGATGCATGAGATAAACAAAGGATATGTTTCGATGTTGATGGAATAGTTATCTCAAAAGATAATTGCCCCTTAAATCATTAGATGATAAGGGTTGTTTGAGAAAGCTCCATATGCTTTAGCAATTGGATCTATAATATGTACAATGATATGTATTTATCCTGATGGTTCGTATGCTTTGAGCATGACGAGCAGATACCAGTCTAATCCAGGTGAGGGTCACTGGATATTTTTCAAGAATATTCTTAAGTACTTAAAGAGGACTAAAGATTTATTTTGGTGTATGAAGAAGATAGGGAACTGGTTATAAAGGGTTACACTGATACTAGTTTCTTAACCTAATTTCTGGATAGACAAGGATGATTATGTGTCTATGTCTGGTTTGTGTTTTGTCTAAATATAATTGATGTTAGCTGGAATAGTTCACAACAAGAACATTGATGATTCTATAAAGGATGCCGAATATATTTATATTTTTTTTGAAACAGCCAAGGAGACTGTTTAGGCATGTCCTTAGGCGATATCACCTTATTAATGAGATTAATGATCAAGGAGATATAAATGTAAAGTGCATAGTAATGATAATGTTACATACCCACTGACTAAGGTTTTGTCACAGCAGAATCACGATGGTCATACTAGTTCCATGAGTATTAGATACATGGGTGATTGGCTCTAGTGCAAGTGGGAGATTGTTAATGTTTGTGTCCTAGAGACAACACTATGATGTTTTAGTTTAAGACATTAGGATTATTAATGTTTATGTTCTATCGATTATTCCCTTTATAATTTATTAATTCTTAATTTACTGCGATATAAATGTTAGATTAATAAATGTCCTTGGAATATGATATTCAATTCTATATCTCTAAGTACGTGACTTAGAAATGAGATTATGAGAATAATATCAATATTCCTAAAGGTCCCTAGTCGAGTATTATAATTAAGGGACAATAATAATGCATTAAGACTAGTGTGTTTGTTGACTGATGATCACATCTCATTGATCATAGGTATAGTGATACAAAAGTCAAAGACACGGGCATATGTATATGTACATGGTACTGGACAGACCCGATGTGAGATTCTACATGTCTATTGTGTCATAAGTAATTCTCACAGTGATAATGATGTAATGGTCCTTAGACCTGAAGTCATTATATTTATATACGAGAATTAATATACATTGATTCCATGAAAAGTTATCCTTGACCGGGTAATGATAAAAGTGGACATTGGGTATATTATGAATCGTATGAGAAATATGAATGATCTAGATGGGATTTAACCCTCCTATTTTAGGAGTGAGATTATTGGCCTCTTGTGTTAGCTAGACTATGAAATGCGTGGCCACGCTCAAATGTTGATTTGATATGATTGTCTACTCATTGATCAAGGAAACCTGGATTAAATATTGATGAGGATGACACATTACATGCCTATAGTTTAATCTATAATATATGGTTAAAGGGATTATATTACATTGTACATTATTCATGAAAGGTTTAATCGATTACCGATTTAATTATTATTACTTGGGTAGCAATGATGTATTACTAGATGCCGCTCATTGTTTACGATTTTAAATTAGATTTAAAATTCGTTGCCAATGTAATAATAACCTATAGGGTCACACACAAAGAATGCTTGAAGGATTATTTAATTTAAATTGGATTTAAATTAAATTAAAGTAATTTGAATTATTTATAATATTAATTAAGTTTGACTTAATTAATTAGATAAATAATGATATTTAAATTTACTAATATTAATTATGAAATTTATTTGTTAAATAATTAAGTGAGACTTAATTACAATACAAATAGGAATTTCGAATTAATAATAACTCCTAATTACACGGGAGCGGGATGCGTGGTGATTGAACAAGCTTTGGATCTCCATTAGTTAACCAATTGGTAAAGCTTCTTAAGGTAAACAATCCGATCTACGAATTAAATATATGTTTTTCGCATGGATCTTGTGGCGGGTTTCAAAAATTATGATTTTTTACATTTTTAATAACTGTTTCCGTTGCGTTTATGTGCTCGAAACCCTTCAGTAGGACCTCCTGAGATCATGTTGATTACTGGCCCTCATGGCTGTGGGTTGCGATCTCTATCGTTACCCCTTCGATCGTTATCTCTTCGATCATTGTCTCTTTTTTGGACTCATCTTCTTCACTCTTGGTGAAGTGTCCGAACTTTCCTCTTCCGATCAAATACACAATATCATCCTTTAGTTGCCTACAATAATTGGTATCGTGACCAACATCTTTATGGTACCTACAATATCTGCTCTTGTGTCTTTTCTCGGGGTCTCCCTTTAGTGGCTTCGGCTATTTTAACTCTCTATCCTTCTCAATTTCCATAAGGATTTGGCTCCTTAGAGCGTTCAACCTCGCATATTTAGTGAACATTAGTTGTTGGTTCTTCTTAGAAAAGGAGTTAGAGCTTTTTCCGGTTCGAGGATACTTGTCATTGGAATCATACTCCTGACCCGTCTTCCACTTTTTATTGCCTGCGCGCTCATTACTCACCACCATCTTCTTCATACTCTCCTCCACCTTGATATACTTTTTGGCCTTATCCTGGAGCTGCAACATGTTTTTAGGAGGGTGCCTGGCCAGGAAAAATCTTGAAGAAATCATCTATAGTCCCTTGGTGTAGGGTTATCATAGCTACCTTATCGTCAAGATCCAAGACTTTCAGGACCTCCTTCGTGAATCGGTTCAGGTAGTCTCTAAGGGACTCTTTTGTTCTTTGGACTATGCCCATGAGAGAAGCTGAACTCTTCTCGTGCACTCTCCACGAATAAACTGCTTGACAAAAACTTAGCCCAAATCCTTAAAAGATCCAATCGAGTGTTGGGGGTAGACAGCTGTACCACCTTTGAGCCATACCCAACAGGGTTTGAGGAAAGGCCCGACACTTGATAGCGTCGTTCACGGGCTGTAGCAACCGGGCATTTAAGAACATCCTGATATGGTTAGCTGGGTCGTCAGTACCATCATATGCCTTGGTGGTGGGCATCTTAAACTTCCTCGAGATGTGGGCATGCATTATCTCTTTAGTGAATGGTGAGTTTAGATCATCAGGATCTCTTAGGGGCATAAGATCACTTGGATCAGCCCTTGAGGATGCAACCCTTCTTGGTGTTGGACCTTCCAGGTCTATGATAGGAGGAAAATCCCTTTTCCTCGCTGCAGGTGTAGGTCTCGGGTTCAAGTGCATCTCCAGATCACGCTTCAGCCTTTGGATCTCGGCTTCATGAGCCCTGATCTTTTCTTGTACGTCTTGGGGAATCGTCCCTTGAGTGCTCCTGGGCTGTTGGTAGCCACTAGGCATTGGCTCCTTACCAGCACGCCTCCTCCTTAGAGAAACTTTGTCGTCCGATGATTTGGAGTCTCTAGTAGAGTAAAGTTCAGAGAATTCTCGGTTCTCAGGGATGGGAGCCAAGCCACAGATATATAGGGGCTTCCGCCCTTGTCTTTGCTCCAATTAGAGTTTCTACTTCCTTCAACTTCGGGGTATAGAGGCATCTCGTAAGGTGGGTTGATGGTCACGATCATGAAGTCCTCATACCCAACGGATTGAGGGTTCACTGTTTCATGTAGCTGCTGAAATTGGGGATTCGTCCCTTATGGAGCCGTGGGATTCATCCCTTGTGGCGGATCTTGGATTAGGGGATTCGTCCTTTGAGGATTAGCCTCAGATGCCCCTACAGGGGTTCCTCCACATTAGGTGGAGGCATAGATTGAATGCGGGGGTATCTCCACCGCTGAGGAGATCGTTTGTGATGAGATATGACCATCAGCTCCACTGTTGTTTTTTCTCCCTGTGAGTACCGTTATTTTCCCACAGACGGCGCCAAATGTTGTGGAATAAAAACTAGGGTGCATTAGTATAACACCCCAAAATACGGGGTCAGGGGATTTGGTCGTCAGTATGAAATCTCAATCCAAAACAACCTGTTTAATCAATAAATACATGCAAGCAATTCAAATATAGCATCTGTGACCCCAAACTACACCAAGATCTTTTCAGGTTACAGTTCTAGAAACAAGAATTCCAAATTCCACATATAATTTTTCACTTTCTTTTACTTTCTCTTAAAACTCTTTTCAACATATTCAAAAACTCAAGACTATCCCGCTAGTATAACTTTGAAAAGAAGTATACTAGGCCCAACTATATAATACACAACTATAATATAATATAAACAACTTTATACAACAAAACTTACACTTGCCCAAAAACCCTGGACCAACCACCTTCCGAGAGCTTCTTCTTTGCTTCCTCGAATTACGCTGCTACACAGCGCAAGCTAATCCTCACTGGAGGTTAAATTTGAAAACAGGTAAGTATGAGCGAAAGAAATGCTCAGCAAGTTCATTATAGCATATATAGGGTCTTTTGATATAAAACCGACATCTGCATTTGAGCAGAACATTTAAGAATCATAATTGCTGAAACAGAATTTTATTAAAGAATCGGATAATTGTTTCTCACTGTATTCAAAACTCTTTTTGATATTTTTGAGCGAAGAACTTTAGCAATACTTTGAATCTTGATGAGGACAAAACTCGTAAAACCGTGTTTACAGAAATATCATAAATAACAATAACAAGAAGTAATGATTATGGATTGAATCATAAACTTTATTCCAAACCGAACTCTTGATATTAATACGCTCACAACATCCCATACTGAAGTCAACATCAATCATCTATACTAATACCACCTTTGATATTTAACAACAAAGTAAGTATCAGCATAAATCAGAAATTGAATCAAAACTGTATTTCACCATTAATCCAAAACAAAAACAGTTGATAAATCATTTATTCTATGATTATAAAAAACAGTTGATAAATCATTTATTCTATGATTATAAAAACAATTTAATAATTTAGATTGGGATCATTCACCGACGGACGTACTATCACATGCTGATCAGCCCGTGTGATAGCATAAGGTCATGATTCATGGAAACATGTCCCCAAAACACGAGTATTCAAATAAAAAGGCAATATATCTGCCTGTGGTATAAATTGTGTCATAATATTTCATATGACACTTAGAAATAGCCCTCCGCTGGACCGTCCGCCCCGGTCACTTACGCATTGATCCAATCTTAAAACATTTTATTTAAAAGGGGTCATAATAATTGACACCCAAAATAATTTTATCCCCCCATTTACTTGGGTAGGAATACTCGCAACCAAATCATCTTTCTCAAAATCCAAAACGTTTATAAATCCAGTAATTTGATAAGTAAAATCACATAGCTATTCTGAACATAGAATAGCAGAAGAGTGCTTGCATACATAGAATCATTTAATTCAGCGATATGTAAAACATTTATCTATTCTGAACTGAGAATAGGGAAAACAATACTTGCATAAGAAGATTTAAAATAAATGTCACTTGAACAATAAGTGATGATAGGAATACCTGCCTTTGGTTTTTAGCAGTTAGTCACACTCGTAGAAATGCAATTATCTCAGTCTGGCATCTCAAGGCATCATTGACTTTCTTTCCAATACTTTACTGATATGTTGCTCCTGCGATTGCTAGAAGCCAGTTATCCAATACCATTTCATCTCATTCTTCCCAATGTCTTGTCCCGATCAACTCAAGTGATCCGCATCTATAATTAAAAAATACAATTTTAATCGCCTAAACGATAATTACTCGACGAACGACGCGTCAAAATCCTATGGTCTACCCATATGATAGCCCGCACATAAAGAAGACAGTCAAATACAAGACTCTTGACCCACGTACACATGTAATTCATATAACATGTAAGCACATAATCCACATATCACATAATTCATATCACACATGCCCGGTTCGTCAAAAGGTTTGACTCGGTACGCTTAAAACTGAAATCAGGTTAAAAATACGACTTTTAGATAAATAAGCGACTCAGAACTGACTTGCAAAATAAGTGACCTTTCGAAATAAAAGAGTTTGGATCTCGAAAGTATTTTTAATGAAAGCGGAATATTTTTCTGAGTCTATACGCGTTCGTTTCGTATTAAACGGACGAACGGTTTATTTATTACGAATAAAATAAGAATTATATGGGAATAAATCAATTAATAATAACACTAATTGATTTATAAATACAAAAATAAAATTTTTAAAAGCTTAAAATCAATTTTTAGGATTTATTTGAATTAATTATAAATAATTGAATTTTATTTAACTATTTATAAATAAAATTAATTGATTAAATGAATTAACCGATTAATTAAACCTATAAATAATTAATTAAAATAAATAATAAATAATTAAAACAAATATGGATTTTTGAAAATAATAAAAGAAATAATTTTTGGAATTTAAAACAATTAAGAAAATAATTTTTTTGAATTATAGATAATAAGTAAATGATTTTTGAAAGTAAAATAAATGATTTAAAAAAAACAGAATTGAATTTTGAATTATTTTTAAATCAGAATTTTGGAAACATAATTGAAATTTGGAATTAGGGTTTAGGAGAATCAAAAGCGGGTCAGAATAAAAAGGAAACGGGTCGGGTTTTGGGTCATCAAGAACACCCATCGGAGTTCTTGTGAGCCCAGAATCCGGCAACAACTTCCGGCCACAGCGGAAGTTTCCGGCGAGGTTTTAACCTCTCCCAAATCGACTCGTTCTTTAGCGTTTTTCAGCCTAAACCAATTCAACACAGTTTAGCAGTAACACGGCTACCATAATCACAACAAAACACCAGTACTTCGTCTTCTCCAACGAATTCGAGTTATTTTCCGGCGAAGAAACCGGCGAATACTGAACTCCTCCAATCTCAGGCCAAACTCGATGAAACCGATATCAAATTATAGCTTAAATCCCCTGTAATCTATGCATACTATCAGAATCATCAATCAACAAACGACAATTACATACGATCAAATCAAAACTTAACCGAAACTAAAAACTTGGTTTAATCATTCTCGAACTCAAACAATATGATTTTATATGCAAATCAACTCTACAGATCAAGGTAAAGCTATGTATAACATCAAATACAATCAAAGATCAACAAAAATCAAAAACCGATTTCAAGAACAAGAACTTAAAAAAAATCGATTTTTACTACTATTCAATCTCAGGTGTTGAAACTGGTATTAAATTCTAGAGCTTGAAAAGAGCTTTAATTCGACTATTTGAACATCAAAAACTGATCACTACAACTCCTGGAATCAAAGAATGAAATTGAAGAACAAATTTCCACCCCTAAAATGTGTTCTTGGATTTGTTTTTAATGAATTAAAATGAAATAAAATTAATTTAGGGTATTTTTATTCCCATAATTAAATAATTAGGCCCTAAAATAATAATTACGGGGAATAATTTTAATAGCGATAAAATATAAATTTTGTATCAAAATTTTTAAAAATTGCGAATAATGTAGAAACACAAAAATATTGGGTATTTGAAATACGTATAATTTTATAAAAATAAAATCGTAAATTTTGTGGGCTTTGACGTCCCGGTGGGGTCCCGGTCCGTTAATTTTTGAAAAACAGAAATGCTTCCTAAAGAAACTAAAAATCCCGAAAACACATAAACTACATTCAACACACATAAAACGTGATAAAATGAGTAACACAAGTAAACACGCGTCCAAATTACGGATCGATTCATATAAATATAATTTAAACACGTAACGAGTATGCCATTGGATAATATCAGATCCGAAAATACATTACTTAGTTGGTAAGTAACTATAGAAACGATACAATTTAATATCAAATTTGGATGATTATCAAAACTGGGCTTCTTATAAAACACTTTATACGAAAATAATGTAATATTATCCCACCTTTCGAGAATACGGGTTTTGTTGATCTATTAAAACGTTTATCGTATCAAAAATTTGTATGTCGGGACTTGTACGGGTCAAACCGTAATCCGGATTGAAAAAGTTAAAACACGGAAAATGTTTAGAATATCCAGATTAGGTTAGGAATGAGTTTTCTGAGGAGTTTCGGGTTGTTAAAACGCAAAAACGGTTAAGGTTGGATGATTCCCGATTTTATAAAATAGTTTTATAATTACACAAAAAATAATTAATAAATCCATAAATCATTATAAAATCATATAACAGTCCAAAAATTACCAGAAAAATATCACAATTATCTATATTTTATTCTGGACATATAAAAATTAGAATACTCAAAGAATATCATATATAAACATCCAAAACATCAACTCCAATTACCAGATAATTCACTAAAATTCACATAAAAATCACATATAAAAATTCAAATAATAATAATAATATCTGAAAATATAGGATATTACAGTTAGCAATTAATGCTAGGGTTTGTGAGTTTCGAGCTTTAATGACTGTTCTCGCAGTAGCGACTAGCTGTCCTCGCAAGATGCCTACATATCTCTGTATTGTAGAGAATCAAGTCAAAAACATAGTTCTAGGTAGAGATATAGAGCCCTTTATATAGAGATAAGTGTAACATCCCCAAATCCGGGGTCAGGATTTGAAGTCATCAACCAACTTTAAACAATATAAACCTGTATATTAAAACAAATATATAGATAACCCCTCAAATTGGGATCGTTTACAAGTTATGGTATGAAATAAAAATCTAACCTTCTAAAATTTATAACAACTAAATAAAATTTTATTACCACTTTACTAACTTCCTCGTCTTATTCACTCTGTCATGTCCAACTTCCTGCAGTTGGGATCTCTCCAATTCTGCTGTCTACTAAGAGCTATTCACTTTTATCCTCATTTGATACTGAAAGAAATAAGAATTCACAAAGTAAGAGTGATCCAAAAATGTTCAGCAAGCATTGTAATTAGTTTTCAGGTATTATTATCTAAAGGAACTCCAGGAAATAATCTTTAAATGATTTTATAAACATAATTATTTATTAAAATAGTAGAGTGAATAAAACATCGGCCTTTATTAGCTTTCAATCATAGATAAAGAAAAATGAATGAACAGTTCCCTGATTCATTTCCTGAATCAATTCTTTGTTCGATTTTGTAATCATAAAACTTTACAAGAAGGAATATCGTTAATGGCGATCAACAATAAATTAGACTGGACAATAGAACCAACATATGCACTCTACTCTGCTGATCAGTCAGAATATAGCGCGAATATATGCCCATCTGCATAAACCCATCATCACATCGGGTACCCAGGCACTATGGCCTAATAAACAAAGGGTATGGTCCAGAATAATAGGTATTTGCTCAAGAGATCACAAATAACCCAAAATAATAGGTATTTTCTCAAGAGATCACAGATAATAATAAGGAATAAGAATAAAAGGTACTTGCATATTTAAGAGTAATTGCAGTGAAATATAAAAATATTTAACTATTCTGAATTTAGAATAGGGAAGAAATACTTGCCTCAATTGATCCACTTTCTAACTTTCAATTACCATTCTATGCTCGCCTTTATTCTGTATCCACTCGTCTTATTTACCACCTTTTTCATACTTTCTTTTTACTATCACTATCTGGCTTGAACGGCTCGAACTATGTGTATATATCATAAAAGATACTATTTCAATTAACCGGCAATATATAATTATCTATTATATGCTTATCCTTATCGTCTACCTACCCGATAATAAGAGATAAAGATCAACTTTTAATGATATAATTCTTAATAGACACGCGGACTTACAATTTACATAACACGTAAACACACAAAGCACATATCACATATTTCATATAACATATAACTCAGTTTGTCAAAACATTCGACTCGATACGTTTAAAATTGAAACCGAGTCGAAATACGACTTTTTGCTAGTTTCGCGAATCAAACATGTTTACCGAATCAAGAGACATTTCGAGACGAATAATTTTATGTCTCGAAAGTATTTTTAATAGAAGCAGAATATTTTTCTGAGTCTAGACGCGTGCGTTCTGTCTTGAACGGACGAACGGTCTATTTATTGCGAATAAAATAAGAATTAATTAATAAATAATAACATTAATTGAATTTCAAATAGCTTTATATAATTTTTTAAAAGCTCAAAATGATTTTTAAATCATTATTTGACTTGATTATAAATAATTACATTTTATTTAACTATTTATAGATAAAATTAATCAATTAAATGAATTAATCAATTAATTAAATTCATAAATAATTAATTAAAATAAGTTATAAATAATTAGATCAAATTTGGATTTTTGAAAATAATAATATAAAATAAATTTTGGAATTAAAATAATTCAGTTAATTATTTAAAATAATTAACTAAATTATTTTTGGAATTTAAAAATAATTTTTGAAATTCAAAATGAAATTTGAATTAATTTTTAAAAGAAATTCACAGAAATAGATTTTGGAAAAATGAATTGGGGGGAAAATGGATCGAAGTCGGGTTGCAAAACGTGTCAGGTACGGGTCATGAAGAATAGCAAACCGGGTTGGAAGTCCGGTAGCCGGAATCTGGGTTCCCAGAATCCGATCAAAAACTAGAGACCTCCAAACAACTCTGGCGGCCCCGTTATGCAGCCATGGTGCACCATTCGACCCGTTTTTATGTTCGTTCATGCTCAAAATTACACCAGAAACAGGAAATGCACCTTAACAATTACCACCAGTCCGCCTATAATCATCTCCGTCAAAATCGAAGTAACGCCGGCGAGAGCTCCGGCCTAACTTCGAAATTCCCCATTTTTGAACCAAATTCAACGATTTATACTTCAAAACAAAGTCTAGTAGCTAGTATCAAACCCCTATGGTCATATTAACAATTAATCAACAATAAGAACAGATAATCGAATCAAAATTTAAGCAAAACTCATGAACTCGACTAACCACTTCCAGGAATCGTTTGGCACAAATAAATACATGATTCAATTCCAAATCACATCAGGAAGCTATCCCCATCATCAAAATCAATCAATAACCTTAAAATAAAAAACCTCAAAATTCGAACAAAAACCCTAAAATCGAAATTTAAAATCCACTAACTTGAGGTACTTAAAATCAATAATTGGATAGAATATCTTAAGATCTTCAATTTGACAACAAATATCACTGGTTTTGCTTTTCAAATCACTGCAAAATCATGGTTTGATTCCAAGAATAATTCTTGAAACCCTAACCCCAATTTTGAGAGAATTTCTGATTTTTTAAAATATATTCTAATTTTTATATAATTAAATAATAATAAAATAATAGATAAATGGTATTTATAGTTATAAAAATAATACTCCCAAAATTATTTATGGCATAATTATAAATTTTAATAATAATTAGCCCAAAATTAATAATTAACAGGAAAATTTTTTTAATCCAATAAATGCAAAAAATATGTCAAAATTTCCCAAAAATTATAAATAATCCAAATATGCAAAAATATCAAATATTTAATAGTCTCATAATTTTATAAAAATAAAAAATAATTTTTGTGGGCTTTGACGTCCCAATAGGGGCCCAAGAAAATCATTTTTCACGAAACGAAACATCTTCTAAATTAACTAGATGTTCGGAAAATCAATATGCTATACGCCATATTATGCAAAATAAGGCAAATTGCTCTATACACAATATCGGCTATTAAAACGAAACTTGGATAATATAACTTTTAATTTAAATCCATTTAACACATAATAAAATACCCGAAAAATTTCCTGAACTACACAGAATACATAAAGCACATAATAGATTACCTTTTTTAATCAATCATAATTTATAATATTCTAAATCACATAATACTTATTTAATATAATATAAAATAGTCAAAATTTCCCAGTTGTTACAATAAGTCTAGGGTTAGACTTGCCCGCAGAGGTTGGCTCAGTTAGGTTAAAGAGATGATAACTATCCTCTTGGTCACATGTTCGAATCCCAGGGGAGGAGAATTTATGATTATGCTTCCTGAGTCAGAATATGTCGCTTATATGCAGTTTATCTTGGTTCACGTGGTTTGCAAGCTATTGCGTGAGCCTGTGGGGTTTACCTAGTGAGCACCTGAAAGGTAGCGGCTGCGGGTTGCCCACGATAAAAAAAAGAAGAAGAATTATAGGGTTAGACTTGTATTGGGAGACTTGATGGACAAGTCTCCTACTTAGATGGTAATAACGACTCTTGTAAGGGAAGGAATTACAGATTCTTCCTTGTAGGAATTTGTGTCCATTTTGGACACACGTCTCTGCTTTTCCAGCCGTATTGGGACTAATCCGTGAACAACTCATGTTCGTGGACTTTGATGACCTCTGTTAGTGGGCCTTGACCGCTTGGACCGTCCCTAGTCTGTGACGAGCCTGGACCAGTCTGGTCTGTATTGGGCTTTGGACAAGAATTTCAAGTGTAATTAATGCAATATTTAACGTATATTTAGGATGTGTTTTCTATCCATATCAGTGTAGTACTGACTGTTGTTGGTTATCGGGGGTTATTTATTTTTTAATTCCGACCGAGCTTGTCATTCTGTCATTTTTCGTCCCACTTTTTAGTCGGTCAAAACAAGTCGATCGTAAATTTCATGTTTCTTGTAGTGTTTTAAAAAATTATGAGAGAATATGATAATTCTAATTTTGCGTGGAAATTTTCGGTTATTGATGTGACTCAACGTAAACCTTTTTGTGTAGAGTAAATAGGGTACCATTTTACGCCTATGATCAAGGGGTCACTTCTCTTCTATTTTCTGATAGTATCAAGAATGGATTTGTTTTGTTTAACTAACAATTAATGTAACGCCCCCAAATTCGAGATTAGAGGATTTGGTCGTCACGATGAAACCTCAATCTAAATCAATCTGTTTAATTAATAAACAAATGCCAACAAAAGATATTTAGCATCTATGACCCAAAACTAATCCAAGATCTTTTCAGGTTATAGTCTAGAAACAAGAAATCCAATTTTCCACAAATACATTTTCCCTTTCTTTTAAAACTCTTTTCTACAACTTCCAACTCAATACTAAACCCGCTAGTATAACTTCGAAAAGAAGTATACTAGGTCCAACTATATAATACACAACTATAATATAATATAAACAACGTTACATAACATAACTTACATTATCCTACAAACGTTGGACCAACCACCTTCCAAAAGTTTCTTCTTTGCTTGCTAGAATTACGCGGCTAAACAGCGCAAGCTAATCCTCACTGAAAGGTTAAATTTAAAAACAGGCAAGTATGATTATAGCATATATCTGGTCTTTTTGATATAAAACCGACATCTACAAAATAGCACAACATTTAAAATCATAATTGCTAAATCAGAAAATTTAGTTAAAGAACCTCAGAATTGGTTCCTTAAATATATTAAAAATTCTTGTGATATTTTTGAGCGAAATGCTTCAACAATACTTTAAATCTTGACGAGAATAAAACTCGTAAAACAATATTTACAGAAATATCGTAAACTTCAATAATATGAAATAATGATTATGGACTGAATTATAAACTTTATTCAAAACTCAACTCTTGATATCAATACTCATTTTGATGTGATATCAAATTAGATATGAATACTAACTTTGATGCTCACAACATCCCATACTGAAGTCAACATCAATTATCTCTATTAATACCATTTTTGGTATTTAACAACAAATTAAAAACTAAATCAAAATTGCATTTCACCTTTTATCCAAAACCAAAATACTTGATAACACTACACCATAAAATGCCTACTTAACACTAAAAAAACGTTGTATTAGAGGTAAATATGTTGCTCTTGCCCCACTTTTAAGCTAAGGTAACATTTTCTTAAAGATAGGTTTTTCAATGTTGCCTTATGGGTCTAAGGTAACATCTTTGGTGCCTAAACAAACATCGTATTTTATGTTACTATAGCTTGCTATTGCAACAAAAGGAGATCAGTTGTAACTTATTTTTTATGTTACCTTAGAGTTCTAAAATGTTTTTAAGAAAGTAAGACCCATATATGGTCCCACAGTGGGACCCGTGTTGTGTTGAAATGGCACGATGATGTGGCATGTGGGTCCCACTTTTTGGTGGTATCACTTTTATTCCTAGGGTAACACTTTAGGAGCTGCTATAACATTTGTATGTAAGCTAGTGAAACATTTATACAGGCTCTTGTAACACTTTATAAAATCTAATGTAACACTTTAACTAGAAAAAAATTAAAATGTACTATTGGAATGTATACAATCCCAAATTACCAAATCATTAACACAACAATAAAATTTATACATACCAACCAAACTGATTACCAATCACATAAAAACTAAGCTAAACTACTTAAACAAACCATCAAGCACAAGTCTAAAAGAACAACCACACTATTCCTAAAATAAACTATAAAAGGATTTGATAATGTGGCCACACTTTGCTGAAAATCTTCATACTTGAAGACATCCCCATTTCCTATAACATGAATTGATAATGTGGCCACAGTCTGCAATTTTATTCCAGTCGGATCTCTTGGCCTATCAGCAACTCTTATGCAATTTACCAAATTAATGTAGTATCATTTACAACTTGAAAAACTACAACTTATGTAAAATGGAAGGCAACCATGCACTCATCACGATTGCTCAGGGAGCATATCTGTGCTAGTTTGGTGGTATCATCATCATCTTGCTGCTTAAATTAATCTGCATTTCACATCAAAATAAAACTAGGATTTACATCTAACAATTCATAATTTAAACTAATTTGATCTTCTAACTCCTTGGGCTATACCTATAAATTATGTATCCAGAGACACATGCAGAATATTCCACAGTTAGTACAACCAATTAGATTATCAACTGTTTATATATTGGGTGACAGAGCCGCGGCTAACTGAAAGAATATCTGCAGTCTTTTATGTAATGTCCTTGAGTTATCCAATTGAAACTTTGAGAAGAACTAGACAATCATTTAATTATATTAAATTTTGCAAGTTCTTGATATATCAGAGTTTGCATACATACCTTCGATTGACTTTGCTAATCTTTCAAGTCTATTTACTGTGGAATTATGGAGGTCCTCTCCAGACCAATTTGGGAAGACTATTACACTCATGATAAGGCAGACAACACAACCAATAGCAATAGTGTAAAAGCGATCGCGTGCAATCTTTAGTACACTCCTAACTTGATAGCTTGAAATAGCAATCAAATTGAAGGTCAAGACAAATATCACTACACCGTAATCAAAATTTTGCTTTATATAAGGCAGAAATCTGAAATATGTGGATGTCGCCCCTGTCATATTCAAAAATATTTTATGAAGAACACGATAAAACTAAATTCTGCCAGATAAGTAATAGCATGACATATGTGCATCAGTATAAATAGCGTGAAGGGTAATAGTACTACTAGCTATCAGCATCCGTTATTTACAAGAATATATGAGGATATAAGAACAATTCCAGCAACTCCACTCCCTAATTAAGGATATAAGAAACTCTGTAGGCATTTAATATCTGTAACTAAACCAGGATTTTAAGAATTGATATTAAGTTCGGAATCAGTTTTTCTCAGAAAGTGAACTTATTTAATATACTTGTAAACATGATCATACAATATATGAGGTCAGAGTTTATACTATATAGAACTATACCTAAGAGGTGACAAATAGATAACAGAGAGGTTAACAACTTGAATGATTACGATATAATAAGTGAGAAATCGATCAAATAATTGTTGCATCGGAAAAGATGCAATAACACACTCTTAAGCTTTGACACAGACTCGTATTAGTCAGGAGAAAAAGAATGTACGGGTATCATGCAAAATACAACTAGACTTTGGCTTCACTGTAAGCACATCAATAAACACCTTCAACTGGACATAATAGATCCTACCATGAATATCTTAGAACATAAACTTGTCAATCAATCAATCCATTGAATTTCGTTATAAATAACCAAGTAAAGAGACCACTTTTTTCACATAATATTAATGATCCTTTTGAATTAGTTCCATTTCAAAATAACACCCATCCGAATTCAAAGTAGTTGTACATATAATAGAACCAATAGCAAAAGCATACACTGCAATTTTTTTTGAAAGGCAAAACCACAAGCCATCAAAAGGAAGTCGAATAAACAGAAACAGTGCCACAACAAAACCTGAGATCATAAGTATAAATTTGAAACCAATGATATTTCTACAACAGGAGACTTCACAAGAAGATCAAATAATTTATTTATTGATAGCCCCAGTGGAAAGCATCCTTTCCCTTCCCCATCACCCCGCCACATCATATATACTTACAAATATAACACTCACAGACATAGAGAATAGAACGCAAAAAGCAAGATCAAACACTAAAATACTGTAAACACCAAGCTACATTCCCCTGAACTACGAGCTGCCAAGTTATTTGATATGACTTGTCCTTATTATCAAATCACTAAAATTTGACTATACCTGTGTAATTCTGATGAATCCTTAACTGAAATCTATGTTCGTTTTTGTTGCACAAGTAGCTTCCAACTTTCGTTGTCATTCTTGTATTAGTGATTGCTCAGTCCAAAACGCTATTAAATCCTTGCAAAGAATAGTTAAACATACTCTCATGAATTAAACCTTGAACATTATTTTTTACTAAAAAGTGTTAATTTGATGAATGCTAATGCATAGATGAAAACAACATTTTGTAATATTTATATTAGCTGAAGTAATACAGAATATCTAAATCTTCATTAAGCAGTAAGATGCCATAATTGGAATTTATATTCACTTTCAACAAAATCATGCTTAGACCAGGTGACAGTTGCAAATGGTTAAAGAGCAATGTAGGCTAAAGGTGAATACATTGATTTTCTGCAAAATCTAAATTCAGAGCAACTTGTACACTAAACACAACTTGCAAATGATCCCTTTTCTTTAAGAAATCGCGAATTATGAGAAAAACACATAATTGTATATAAACAAGAAGAAAGGAATAATTAATAACTTATACACGAAATTCCACTTAAACACAACTTGCACACTAAATTTAAAAATTATGGATAACAAGAAACCAAAATTAAATTGAGGAAGCCAGGAAAAAAGGATGTTTCTTACCAAATCTAAGCCAGAATTCATGCTTAAAGGACTCAGGCTTCCCATCTACTTGCTCTGTGAAAACGAATATCAAAGGGTCTCAATACTTTCAGTTAACAAAGGTTATACCATATAAAAGCTCGAAAACACCAAATAACCTAAGATTAACAACAAAAAGACAGAAAAATCCACAAATTACAAACAAATATAAATAATAAAAATTGGGGGAAAATAGAGAGAGTGTCTTCGGATCTTATTACCCTTGCCGACCTCATACATACCCCAAGAGAAGGTACCAAAAGCAGTGAAGAAGATAGCAACATCACTGGGACCTTTATTAGGGATCCAACGAGCGTAACGAACCAGAGCGAACCTACCCGGTGGTGGAGCGTCTTGGAGCGTAACTTGCTCTATGAAAACGAATAAGATTTGAAAGGTTAAATCTTATTACAAAACAAAAGGGTCGCATCTACAATTACAAAACAAAAAAAACAGTAATTACATGTGGCCACATCTATCTTGTTTGCTCTCTTAACAGAGATTGAACCCTAATAGTAATCCCGCAAATTTTAAGCCCTAATTGAAAAACCAAAGCCCTAGTTGACGAAACCCCAATTCAATTGAACCCTAATTAGGAAAGTAAATCCCTAATTATACCGCAGAGATTAATGATAGAGACTAAGAGATCAGACAGAGATACGAAAAAGAATAGAAATTAGCAGAGAGAGAATATGGAGAGAGAAATCTAAAATGTTGAGAGGGAGAGAGTAATTGTAAGAGAGGGGCAGGAAATGAGAGTGTTTTGAAGTTTTCAAAATGCCTGAAAATTTTGGGCGGCCGTTTGCTAAATTTTTACCCGCTTGAGCCCAAATATTCCCTCTTCTGATTGATCGGTAATATACATATAATAATAATTATTATTTTAATAAATTAATAAAATTTAACTTAATATATTAAAAAAGGTTAGTTACTTATTTGTATTTATAAAATTTATAATTCGTATTTTTATATTTTTGATTTTCAAAACTTTTATAGTTGTATATTAGCGCTCATATCAAAAACAGGGAATTTATACTATTTAAATTTTTTATTACTTTTTAAATTCCTTCTCAAATTTTTAAAATTTATTATTTAAAAAATATGTTATATAAAAAATTTGTGTATCATGTATCTCATTTATTAAATTTGTATATCAACTTATTTCTTTGAAAAATAAATTTAAATTAATATTTAATCTTAAAAAAATTAAATTTATGTTTTAATACTCTAAGGTAACATTTTGACAAAAAATTACAAACTGTAACACTTTCTACCTAATGCAACGCTACGTTTCTGGAAAAGGTAACAAAAAAAACTCAGTGTTAAATTAGCTCTTAAGTATCATATCTAGGGTAACATTTTAAGTAACATTTCTTGAGGGGCCGTTGCGATAGGCCATATATAGGTACCATCGGTATCCCGCAGTCATACCGTACCTATAGGGCGCCGGATTAGGCATATATTCGCCTTGCAAGATATTACAGCTGGACCGATGTCTCGATCACCTACGCTGTAAGTAGTAAGCATCCCATCTTAAACCATTTTATTGAGAGGTGTCATAATAATCGACACCCTTATAAATTTTATTCCCCCATTCACTTGGGAAGAAATACTCACAACAAAATAATTTTTCTCTAGTTATAAATCATTTATAAATCAAGTATTTGGATAAGTAAAAATACTTAACTATTCTGAACTCAGAATAGCAGAGAGTACTTGCATGATAAACATTTAACTCAGCGATATGTAAAATATTTATCTATTCTGAATCGAGGATAGGAAAGCAATACTTGCATAATCATAAGCAGTTGGATATGAAAAACAATGAACTATTCTGAAATTAGAATAGCGTAGAAAACTTGCCTTTGGTATTTAGCAGTTAGTCACACTCGCAACATCGCAATTATCTCAGTCTGGCATCTTATGACCTCGTTGTCTTTCTATTTTGACAACTCACTGATATGATGCTCCTCCGATTGCTAAAAGCTTGATAACCAACATCATTCCATTTCACTCTTTATCCAACATCTTGTCCTGATTAACTCGAATGATCCGCATCTATAATTAAAATATACAACTTTAATCATCTAACGATAATTACTCGGTGAACTGCGCGTTAAAACCCTATCGTCTACCCATACGATAGCCCGCACATAATTAAAACAGTCAAACATAAGAATTATGACTCACACACACATGTAATTCACATAACACATAAATACATAACTCACGTATTACATAATTTATTTCACATATAACTCGTTTCGTCAAAACATTCGACTCGTTATGTTTAAAACTGAAATCGGGTCAAAAATATGATTTATCGATCAATAATCGACTCAAAATGACTCACAAAATAAGCGAACTTTCGAAACAAAATAATTTGGGTCTCGAAAGTATTTTTAATGAAAGCGGAATATTATTCTGAGTCTCGACGCGTTCGTTTCGTATTAAACGGATGAACGGTCTATTTTATACGAATAAAATAAGAATAAATCAATTAATAATTATTTTAAATAATTTTAAAATACTCATATATTTTTAAAAGCTCAAAATACTTTTTTAGGAATTATTTGGCTTAATTATAAATAATTATATTTTATTTAACTATTTATAAATAAAATTAATTGATTAAATGAATTAATCAATTAATTAAATCCATAAATAGTTAACTAAAATAAATTATACATAATTAAATAATTCAGTTAATTATTAAATAATTAACCAAATTAATTTTTGAAATTAAAAATGATTTTTCAAAATAAAAACATAATTTTGAATTATAAAATAAAAAGAAAAAAAATTCCAGAGACAGGTTAGGGTTGGGGGTTGTCTTCCCTATCGGATCAAACAGTGGCTAGGGAGGAAAAACTTCGTCGGCGACAAGATGAACAGCCGTCGGAATCTGGAGAAACCCAGAAACCGGCCGGCGAGTTCCCGTTTCCGGCAGAGGTCATTCCTTGCCAAAAATCAAGCCGTTTGATCCAATTTTCAGTCTTAATCCTGTCACAATTCAACCAGAAACACGATCATATTATATGCAATCACCAAAAATCATCGCAATGATTTTTCCGATAAAAACGATTCAAAATCCGGTGACAAACCGACCAAAACCCGAAATCATATAAACCTGTTAGGTAATGAATTACATACTGGGGGAGTGAATGTGTTTTTGTATTTTTATGTTTTTTCTTGAACTATTTATGGTTGTGAACAAAGTAAATCAAATCTTGTAGTGAAATTTGTTAATGCTAAAATTAAACATGCAATAATAAAGAACACAGATCTTTCAAAACTCACTTAATTTTATATTAAAATTAATAATGTTTTGCTACAAAATTTCTAGGCTCTTTGTTGATAAAGAGCTTAGCTTCTTTCTTGAGAGTATACAAGAGTTCCTGATCTAAAATTGTTACTTTTAACAAAGGACCAGTGTTGACTTTATAATTTAGTTAACTTCTGGTTTACAAAGTGTATAATAAGACATGCTTTTTACTTTAGTAAACTGTCACTAATCATTTCCATTTTAGGAAAAGTATATCTTCCATTTCTGGCTTCGCATATCTCTGCATACTGTATTAACTTTGATCTTCCTTTGTCAGTTAATCTTCACCCTTGATCTTGCACACTCTTCAAGCTGCTTTTTGTAGACTTGTCAATCCAACTGGTTGGATTGTTTGTTGATTGTTAATCTTGGATATTGAACTGGTCTGCAAATTGTACTTTGAGATTTTACCTCGAGATCTCCAGTTTGGTCTATAGAGAACTTGACATCTCGATAAGTATATTGGCTTATCGAGATCTCTAATACTCCATAGTAAATTTGACTTGTAGAGGTCTCTGAGTTCTCTATGAGAGAATTTGGCATGTCGAGATCTCTAGTCTTCATATCTTCACTTTGACTTACCGATTTCTCTGAGTTCTCTAGTGGCTTATTGACTTGTCGATAACTCAGAGTTCTCTAGTCAAATTTGGCTTGTGGATAACTCAGAGTTCTTTAGTGAACTTTGGCTTATCGATATCTCTGAGTTCTCTAGTGAAATTTGACTTATCGATAACCTAGAGTTCTCTAATGAATGTTGACTTGTCTATAACTCTGAGTTCTCTAGTGAAGAATTGACTTGTCGATATCTCCAATTTTCATGTCTTCAACTTGGCTTGTCGATATCTCTGAGTTCTCTAGTAGTTTTCCTGAATTCTCTATAAGTCATTCTGGAGTTATCCAATGACTTCTCTATAACACTAAATCTGTGACTTGTAGAGATCTTGACTTAGAATATTTTTCCCAAAACAGATTTATTCAACTCCAAGCTTCTTCATAATTCTTCTGAGGCATGATCTTCTTGATCTTCTTCCAGATAGAATTCTTAGACTTGACACTGTTTACAGAAAAAGTCTCCAGTCTGCTCTTTTGACATTTTTATAGACTTTAAATGTTACAAGTACAAAATACAAATTAAGATTACAATACAACTTACTTAGGGTTGTCAATTTGACTTAGTCTTGTTGAAGTACATGCATGTCTTGCACAACAATCTCCTCCAATTTGCGAGAAGATTGCTTAACACAAATTCATGCATGTTAACAAGACTAACCCCAAGTTAAAATAGAAAATAAGACTAATATAAAAATTGACACAATTACAGCAATTGTATATTAGATGATTTTGAGTTGAGTAATTACAAGCATTAGACAAAGACTGGAACTTTTGATTCTTCTCTAATGTGGTCCTTTAGGTATGCAAGAATTTCAATTTCCTCTACGATTGGAGTTCCTGTTAGAGCTTCTATCAGTTTGAGTCTGTCTTGCTTAGGATAACCATCTAACATTTCAATTCTGAATTTCGAAAATGAGCCAGCCTTTACATTCAGAAATCTTCCATCTTTAGAAATTTTGCTCATCCCTTTAGCTTTAAGTTCTTCTGATCTTTTGATGTACATTTCAATCTCTTCATTATAATTTCTCCTTTTCTCCCCATACTTTGTTATAACCCTTGATCTTCTTTCCTCTCTTGCAATCAACCATTTAGCTAGAACTGATCTCCATGCTCTTGTCGTAGTGTCCTTATCTTTCAACAAACTAATCACTCTCTTGATTTTTGTTGGAGAGAGAGTGTCCATCAAATTGCTGCCCAAAAAAGTGAAGGACCATCTTGAAAATAGATTCTTACTTCCTTTAAAGTAACAACCCAGACTCTAACTATTTCCTCAGCCAGTTGTTGAAAATAGTCTTCATCTGAACTGCACCAATTTAAGGGTAGGAAGTCATTCTGCTTAAAACAATTCCAGATGGCCCTTTCAGGGACTTCAACTTTTTCAGTAGGCTTAGCTTTCTTAGGTTTTCTCCCAACAGTCTTGAAATGAGTTTTGTGTGATGGTTTGACAAAAGGTAGGACTGAGATTTTCTTTAGAGATGTTTGGCTTGTGGTGATTGGAATTTTTAGAAAAAAGTTAGCAGTTTGCTTGTATAGGAATTTAGGTTTAGAGTCTTGAGGTGGTTTGATGTTTGAGATAGTTGATTTTGAAGGTTGAGCTGGTTGTGTTTGGATTTTTAGGGTTTGGTGTGGTTCTGAGTTATCATGTCTCCTCTTACTCCTTCTCTCACTTGCTCTCTTCTTCTCATCATTTTTCTTTTCATCCTTTTTCTTCTTCTCTCCACCCTTGCTTCCAGATGGCTTAGTGGATTGACTTGGATTTGAGCCAGAAGGATTTTGGTCATCTTTCTTCTACTCATCATCATCCAAATTATCCTTGTTGATTTGAGTTTTAGGCAAGTTGGCTTCAGCATCACTCAGGTATCTCCCCAATAGCTTTAGCATCTCTACATCATCAATGTTCTTATTTTTCTTTGATTTTAAACCAGTTTCCAAAATCATGATAAGCTTCTTGTTGGCCATGGCACATTGTTTAGGGATTTGGAAGTGTTTGGTGTTTGGACAGATGTATGATATTCCCTTGCTTGGATGTAGGTATGCTTCAGGAAAAGCAGCCACTTGTGCATTTTTCAATTCAGCTAGCACAAGGTATCTTCATGAGTTATAACTCTGAATTTGTTTATTAGAATGTCCAACTCAGATGCCCTCATTGAGACAAGATAATTGAGGGACACCTGCACGCATCTATCTATCCCAGAGTCATTTGTATTGATCACTATCCTCTTTTGTTGAAAATTGTCTTGAGTTACCATGATCACCCTTAAGAAGTTTATTGTCTTGTCCAGGGCCTTTTTTATGTGAAGTGATTATTGTTGAGAGAAGCTTTTAGGGCCTTGAGCAATTCATCAAATTCTCCGCTCAGACTTGGTCCTTCAGTAGCCATAATAAGCCTCTCCATGTCAAGATCTACTTCTTGATTTAAACTCTTTTCAGCACCCTGGACTTGTTGAGTAGATGATCTGGATCTTGCTAGCCTAGCCTTTATCTCCCCCTTAGTCTTCTTGTTAGACATGAGGAGAGGAGTAGGAATTTTAGGCCTTATCTGTTCTGAGAGTGATGGTAAAGGGATGTTGAGCTTTCCCATAATGGCTCCCAAAGCAATAGAGTTTTGTATTTGAAGGTGTTTATTAGAGTCCACCTGGGTCTTTATGTTTGTTTGTTCACTTTTGACTAGAGAAATCAAATCCTGAACCTGAGTGTTGAGAGATGCATTGGAGGTTTCCAGAGAAGCTACTTGAGTCTTGAGGTCTTGAATATCTTGTGAAGAGGAGCTTGCAGTAAAGATAGCAGTAGATTGTCCAAAAGTAGCTTGCACAAATTTCAGAATTTCATCCATGACCAAAGGTGAAAGAGTGTATCTTGCAGTGTGCATTTGATCCAACTTCAACCTTGTGTCATTGGATTTAGAGATTTGACCTTGAACTACTTCGTGCAAGGCTACAAATGATTCTTTGAGCTGATTTACACTCTTATCAATCCCATTGAGATCATACGTTGATTTTGTAGTCCATCTTCATGACTATATCTTGATGTCCATTCAATGTTATTTGTAGTGATTTTCCAAAGTTGTGGAAGGCTTTGATTTGAGCTTTTTAGACCTCATTTCTGGCATCATACACCTCTTGTGGAGTGAGGGATCTGGCATTGCTTCCCAGAATTATAATGTACTCCTCCCTGAATTTAGATAGCACAACATCCATCTCAATTGTGAATTGCTTATCCAACCAAGCATCACAGTTAGCATCCTGACCAGCTTCATCAACAATTTTTTCTTGATTATCTTCAACATCAGCCTGATAGGAGAGCATGATAGCTTGGTAGTCTTGATTGGACATGTTGGATGTGAGCAGCTGTTGTGAGATTTGAGCAACGCCTCCAAGTTGATCAACTCTAAGAACTTCAATTGTAGAATGTTGATTTTCAGTGTCTTGGAGCCATTGGGAGATTAGGTGTGATTGAGAGGTAGAAGGATGTGAATCAGAACCACTTGTGACTGAAGTCATAGTTTTACTCACAGATTGCTCTGTGTTTTTGACAAATTGTTGTTCCTCATATAAAGTGGGAACCTCCAATTGAATTGGAGGGGAGTTGACTGGGACATGTGCACCAGTCTCAGACCCTTGTGCTTCTTGCAAAGCACTATCACTTGAATGTGATAAACTTGCGTCCCCGATAGCAGGATTATTGGCAATTATACTCCTAGCATCTACTGCCAAGGCAATTTCTACTAGGATTTTGAGTGGAGTTGTTCCTACATGAGGAACCTCCAATTGAATTGGAGAGGATTTAGATAGCTCCCCTCATGAGTATTACCCTCAAACCTAACAGCTTGTGAAGGCTGATTTGCACATGAAGGTGCATGTGAGACATCCATGGGGTCTTCAGTAAAAACTGATGAATCCCCCATATTTCTGATGGTGTCATCAAGGTCTACCCCAGCTAGTAGCCTCTCACCATTTGAATATAGTATCTGGGTGGTGAACAAGGTTTCTTGAACCAAGTCACTTGATTTAGCTTGCACTTGAGAATTGGATTCAAGTGATGTAGGTAGGGAAGAAATTTGAGAGATTAGAGATGGTTGCTCAGATGTGAGTGATGGAAGCTCCCCCTGAATGGATGAGGGAGCTTCAAAAGATGTTCCCTCACTATGTGTGCCATCCTTATTTCTCCTACCATACACTTGAATTGCTTCAGGTGCAGGCTATGCAGACTCTGTACAAGGTGCATTGGGGTGAATGCTCTTTTCAATAGACACACCCTATTGAGATGATATATCTAGAGTCTGTTTAGTCCCCATTTTTACAACTACATCCTGTTGGGAGGATACAGAGGTGGCTTGGGTGGTCAGCTCAGATTTCTTACTCTTCTTTGATCTCTTAACCAAGGGTGACTCAGCTTAAGTTTGATCATCACCACTCTCAGTTATAACTGTTAAGGTTACCTCCTTTCTCTTCCTTTTACTCACCTCATCCTTTTGAGAAGATGAGGTTGTTGGTTTCCTAGCTACTAAGGGTTTTGAAGAAATGGTTTCAGCTTGGCAAGATCCCTGTGGGTGTTCCTGTATTTGTACTTCCACAGTTTCAGGAATCATAGTTTTGCTAGATTGTACATTTAATCTCATGTCAAGCATTGGGTAAGGGTAAGTCCTAAACCTCTCCAACATGAATGGAGTGAGTTTTAGACTTACATTTACCTTTTATTTGTAGTAAGTGAACCAAATATAATTTTGGAAACTTGCTTACAATTGCCTATTTTAGTGCTATCTATACCATTCAACAAATGTATGTTTGCTACTTTATGATTTAAAGTGGACATAATAAATCTAGGAAAGAAAATTTCCTTAGCTCTAGCAAACAGGGGCATAGTCATACTGGTTGCAAGTTCTTTAAGGATCAATAGACCAACATTCATGTGTCTGTAATGGGCTATTGAGTACACCAACTTCTGCACCACACTTGAAATATTGTCATACCCTGTCTTCCTACATGTGAAGGCCCTCACCACAGAATCAAAGACAAATGACCATTCATTCCTTAAATTGGTCATGTTCAAGCTTGACAAGTTGATTCTTCCACCATAATTGATGAAGTCCAGAAACTCGGTCAGTTCATCAGGAGTTGGCACCTCCACCAGACTTGCTGTTGGAAGCCCCAAAGCTCTGTTCCCATCTTGTTCATTGAACTCTATTTATTGGCCTCCAATTGTGCAGGTGACCACCATAGAGAGAAAGTTATCATTCATATCAGTCCTCACTACTGTTGTTGTCCAAAAATTATGCAGAACATCCAGATACAAAATAGGGTTAGCAGTCAAAGCTCCTGCAAGGTAAGATTCAGATAACATTTTTACAAACCCCTTGAAACTGTTAGGAGCTTGGTTAGCATCAGTAAAAGCGAGGTAATTTGTTCCTTTCTCTGGAATAGTACCTCTTGCAACATTGAGTGCCATTGTTGATTGATGAGAGTGAATGGGTAAGAATTTTTTTGAGAAAGGAGTGAAAACGAGAGAGAAATCAGTTTTTGATTGAAAGGCTAGGTCACTTGAGATCTCGAAAGTTGTAAGTATGTATATGTATTGAGATGTCTGGGTATTTATAGTAAAAGCAAATGACTTGTCGAGAAGTCAAAAATAAATGTTTGGAATATACTTATCGAGAAGTCAATTTAAGAAGTAAAAAATATATCGAGAAGTCATTTTAAATTACTCTTATAGAGAACTAAAAAATGACTTTATTGAGATGTCAAATAAATACCCAGTTTGTCCAAAAATGGACTGAATTAATTCCAACTTTTATTTGAATAAATTCAAAATAAAATTAGGATAAATTTGCCAAAAGTATTTTACCAAAATAATTTATTAAGTTAAATTATTTCAGTTGTGAGTTATTAATAAGTCTAAAAATTATACTTGTATAGAACTCTGTGAATTAACACTACTAGAGAACTCTACAAGGACTTATCGATAAGTCATAATAAAGCTTATCGAGAAGTCACTCGAGAAGTCAGTGAATTGACATATTGAGAACTCACTCAAGAAGTCTTAAAATGACTTATCGATAAGTCAGTTAGACTTATCGAGAACTCAGTTCTCTATATACTTTTGATCTACTTAATTCTTCCTTGTGTTAATTTTACATATTAAAGATGTAAATTAACAATTGAGCAGTTTACTTAGAATTTGAAAAATTCCAAGCTAAATTTTTTGTTTTGAAAAATAAATATGCCGAGATTTCTGAAATATTATAATTCATATTTCATTTAATTTCCAATTAAATCAAATTAATTTTAATTTACTAGAAATTAATCTGTTGCAAAATATTAGCCGAGTTCTTGCCTTAGGATGAAGAATTAAACATTCCAATTTCACCTACAAGTCTAGTAAAAGTTGCTTCATCCAAATGTTTAGTAAAAATATCAACTAATTGTCTTTTTCTGTTGGAACAAAAATGAGCTCAATGGTATCATTTGTAGCATGTTCTCTAATAAAATGGTACCTTACATCAATGTGCTTTGTTCTAGAATGATTGACTGGATTAGCCACTATAGATATAGCACTTGTATTGTCACACATGATAGGAATTTTGTCTAACACTAGGCTATAATCCATTAGCTGATTTCTAATCCAAAGCACTTGAGCACAACAACTTCCTGCAGCTATGTATTCAGCCTCTGCTATAGAAGTTGATACAGATTGTTGTTTTTTGCTATACCAGAATATAAATTTTTGTCCAAGAAATTGACAGCTTCCACTAGTACTCTTCCTGTCAACCTTGCATCCAGCAAAATCTGCATCTGTGTAGCCAACAGCTTCAAAATCAGTTCCCTTAGGATACCACAATCTCAAGTTTGGAGTCCCCTTCAAGTATCTAAAAATCCTCTTTATAGCCATCAAATGTGATTCTTTTGGATTAGCTTGAAATCTTGCACATAGACATGTTGCAAACATGATGTCTTGTCTACTTACTGTTAAGTAAAGTTATGATCCAATCATTTCTATATAACTTGAAATATCTACACTCTTGCCTTTTCTATCTTCATCCAACTTTGTTGCTGTAGACATAGGTGTAGAAGCAGGTGAACAATCAACCATACCAAACTTTTTCAATAAATCCTTGACATACTTGGTTTGACTTGAAGTCCAAGAAAGTAACTTAATTCCCCCATCATACTCATTTCATATTCATTCTACATTAGCTTAAAAATCTTTGCCAAAGCTTTTCATTTGTAGAACCAAAGATGATATTATCCACATAGATCTGAACTAGGATCATATCTTCATCATGTTTCTTGTAAAAGAGAGTCTTGTCTATAGTACCTCTAGTAAAACCATGTTTTAGTAGGATTTCTGACAATGTATCATACCAAGCTCTAGGTGCCTGCTTTACTCCATATAGAGCCTTGAGTAACTTGTACACAAAATCTGGAAATTTTGGATCTTCAAAGCCAGGTGGCTATTGCACATAAACCTCTTCTTCTAACTCACCATTTAGGAAGGTACTCTTGACATCTATTTGATACACTTTAAAATTTAAATATGCAGCAAATGCCAGAAAAATCCTTATTGCTTCAAGTCTTGCAACTGGAGCAAAAGTTTCAACATAATCAATTCCTTCTTCTTGTGAGTAGCCTTTTGCAACCAACCTTGCCTTGTTTCCGGTAACTATACCATTTTCATCTATCTTGTTTCTGAACACCCATTTTGTTCCAATAATTCTTCTATTCTTTGGTGCAGGAACTAACTCCCAAAATTTGTTTCTTTCAAACTTCTAAGCTCCTCTTGCATTACAGATATCCAATCAGGATCCATTAGAGCTTCTTAAGTTTTCTTGGGTTTTATTTGAGACAGAAAGCATGCATGTAGGCACTCATTAGCAGTTGCACTTCTAGTCCTCACACCAGCAGTAGGATCACCAATAATTGCTTCTCTAGTGTGACTTCTATCCAACTTCCTTGTATGAGTTTGTTGGTTTGTGCTTTCATCATTTTCTTCATTATTGGTATGACTTCTAGATTCTTCTTCTCTTTCCGCCCCTGAGTTTGTGCTATCAAATTCAGATGTTTGAGATGAGCTTCCATTCCCATGATTTTCATGTTCAGTAATCTCTTCATTCAATATCTTTTGTGCATTGACTTCATCTTCACCATTGGAATCACTATTAATATTGAGGTTTTCAAATGCAAGGGCTTCAGCTTCATTTTCATCAAGGCATTCCAAGCCTGGACACTTATCATCATCAAAAGTCACATATGTGCTTTCCATAATATTCTTTTGATCAATCACATAGACTTTGTAGGCAGTTCTCTTCAATGAATATCCCAAAAAATTGCTTCAAAAACCTTTGAGTCAAATTTTCCCACATATTCAGAGTTGTCTTTCAAAATGTAACACTTGCTTCCAAACACATGAAGATGCTTTACAGTAGGCTTTCTCATAGACATGATTGTGTAAGGTGATTTTTCATGAGCCTTGTTAATGAGATATCTGTTTTGAGTGTAGCATGCAATGTTAACAGCCTCTTCCCAGAAACTTGTTGGCAACTTGGCATCTTGCAGCATTGTTCTAGGAGCTTCAACTAATGTTCTGTTCTTCCTTTCAACTACTCCATTTTGTTGAGGTGTTCTAGCTGCTGAGAATTCTTGAACAATGCCTTTTTTTTGCAGAATTTACTCAATGTTGCATTCCTGAATTCTGTTCCATTATCACTTCTCAATCTTTTTACACAGTTATGATCTTCAGCATATTTTTCTATCTTCTTGATGTGTTCAATTATGATGTGTGGAGTCTCATCTTTGGAGTGAATGAACTCTACCCAAGTGTATCTTGAGAAATCATCCACCATCACAAGTGCATATTTATTCCTTGAAATAGATAAGATATTTACTGGCCCAAACAAGTCCATGTGAATAAGTTGCAATGGTGCACTTACAGAATTCACAGTTTTTGACTTATGACTTGATCTTTTTATTTTTCCTTTCTGACAAGCTTCACAAACTTCAACTTGAGCAAATTCCAGTTTAGGCATGTCTCTTACTGACTCCTTTTTGACCGAGGTGTTAATTGCCTTGAAATTCAAGTGAGACAACTTCTTATGCCATAGCTTTCCTTGTTCTTCTGATGCCTTTGTGTAAAAGAAACAAATTCCATCCTTATTTGTTGAGTCCAAGTCTGCAACAAACAAGCTTCCTTTCCTTGCTCCTTTCAGAGCAACTTCATCAGTTTTCTTGTTGATAAAAGTGCATTCTTCTTTGTTGAATAAAACTAAAACCTTTGTCTACAAATTGACTAACACTGAGAAGATTCACTTCAAGACCAGCTACCAGTGCTACATCATCAATGACAAAATTTTCAGAAACAATCTTGCCATATCCCATTGTGAATCCTTTGTTGTTGTCTCCAAAGGTCACCAAAGGGCCAGCCTTCTCCCCAAACTATGATAGTAGGGCCTTATCACCTGTTATATATCTGGAACACCCACTGTCTATGATCCATATGACCTTCTTCATTTTTCTCTGCACATAATAAGTTTTAAGTGTGTTTAGCAACCCAAACACTGTTGGGTACTTTCTTCATATTAACTGATTTAGCAGAAGTAGAATGAGTTGTTTCAAATAAAATAGAATTCAATGATCGTTGTACATTTTCCCTATCTGTTGTAGACCCAATTTTTGTTTCTTTAAGGTCTACTCTCAACTTGTGACAACTCTTCATCACTTTCAAGTTACAAGGGATGCAATCAAACTTGTAACAGAATGCGTAGGGATCATTTGTATCTGCTTCATTGTATTTGCAGGCTCTTTCAGCTGGCTTGCTAACAACCTTATTACAAAGCGAGTTAGGTGATTCACAGAGCCACATTTTTCACATTTCTTTCTTGGAGCATCTGCAACATAAGAAAAATTATTGCTTTTGTTTATCTCTATTTTCCCATTTCTATTTTTCTTTTTCTTTCTTGCATCTTCAGTTTTGGTTTCTTTGACAGGTGTCTTGGAACCTTGATTATCCATGAGCTTCTCTTTAGCTTTGAAAGATTGAGTTGTTTGTGCATATTTCTTCTCATTATCTTTATCAGCAATTTCTTGCTTGATAATTAACTCTTCTTCACTGAAGTTGACTTCACATGCCTTGAACATAAGTGAATCAACCCTTTTCAGGATTGTTGGAACATTTTCATTTTATGTTGTTTTCCCTTTGTCACCTATATTTTTCTTCTTGATGTTCAAGGTATCATAATCAAGACCAATAACAATATTTGCACATAGCTTGTTTTTTTCATGGTATTGTCCAACCAACTCAGATGCATTCTTGAAGGACTTCAACTTTACCTCATTCTTTTCCAGCTTCTCCCTTAGCACTGCTTCAGTTTCACTTGCACACTTGAGCTTGTTCTTCAGATATGCATTTTCTTGTCTTACAGTTTCAAGCTCCACCAACAACAATTCAGCTTCTTATTTCTCATTTTCAAGCTTCTCATTTATCTTTATCAGTCTGCTAACTTCTTCATTAGCAACAACCATACTTGTATGTATGTAAAACATTTTTGTGTTCATCTTCTCTATAGTTTCCTTATATTTACTCACATTTAAATGAATGGTAGTGAGAGTTGGTACATGTTATTTTGATGAGGATGAATCTCCTTGCTCCAAGGCCATTAGTGCATAATTTCCAACTTCCTCATCTTCATCATTATCAGAATCATCCCAACTTTTTCCCTCCGCAATATAAGCTTTGCTTTGCTATTTCTTCAAAAGAGCTTCATACTTTGCTTCCAGTTCAAGATAAGCTTTAATTTCTTTGCTTTCTTGGGTTTCCTGCATTCTGTAGTAAAATGGACTAGTTCATCATAATTGAAGCACCTTATCTTGATATGTCAACATATCCAGTTTTGTAACCATTTTTGCTATCAGATTGTTCCCTTTTCCTTTCCAGTTGTTGTCTTTGTTGAAAGTCTGTCTTTTACCCTTGAAGAATCTTGGCTTCTTTACTCTAATGTTAGAGAATTTTCTTGCTAGATATGCCATTGATTGATCAAGCTCATCAAGTTCATCCAAGGTGTAGAACTCATCTTCTTCCAATTACAGAATGACATGTTATTATGAATCATTTGTTCTTTGCTCACTTGTTGAGGCAACCGGAGTTTGGGATTTGGCTCATCATTAGAGGTCTGGCTTTTATTGACAATTAGAGCACTTGAACAATCTATAATATGCCCTTGACCAGTTCTTAATGATTTTATTTGAATCATTTCTAATTCATAAGTTTTTTAAGATTCCTAAAAACTTCTGTTTATCCTGCTTAGATCTCTCCCTTCTCTGATTGTTGAGATTTTCTGTTCCAAATGATCAGGAAGTGCGAGCAAAAACTTCAAGTTCTCGTCTTCAGCTTCATAGTATTTTTCATGGAGCTGCAAGTCATTTATCAGCTTATTGAACCTTTCAAACACTTCAATGATACTTTCTTTTGGCTTGGCCATGAAACCCTTAAATTGTGAAATCAGTATCATTCTTTTATTAGATCTAACTTCCTCAGTTCCCTCACAGAGTATTTCAATCTTTTCCCAGATTTGCTTGGCAGTGTCAGTTGACAATGGTTGTACATTACATTATCAAGTGACTCTATCAATATCAATTGCAAGCCACTATCCAGGAAAACTTTCTCTTTTTCAGGCTCAGTGTATTCAGAAGGGTCTTTTGGAGCATAATGAGCTGGAATGACCATATCACCATCTGTTAATTCTTCAACTCTAACCATAGGAGTGAAGGGCCCATTTTTTGAGAATCTGAATATAGAGTGGATTGGCCATCCTGATAAACAACAATATTTTCTTTTTCCAAAGAGTGTAGTTAGCTTTGTTAAAAGTAGGAATTTTGATGATACTGATTTTCTGTGTATTCATTCTTCCAAGATCTTGAATCTGTTTACTCTCAGATTTTGCTCTGATACCTCTTGTTAGGTAATGAATTACACACAGAGGGGGGGGGGGGCTGAATGTGTTTTTGTGTTTTTGTGTTTTTCTTGAACTATTTATGATTGTGAACAAAGTAAATCAAATCTTGTAGTGAAATGTGTTAATGCTGAATTAAACATGCAATAATAAAAACATAGATTTCAAAACTCACTAATTTTTATATTAAAATTAAGAATATTTTGCTATAAAATTTCTAGGTTCTTTTGATAAAGAGTTTAGCTTCTTTCTTGAGAGTATTCAAGAGTTCCTGATTTAAAATTGTTACTTTTAACAAAGGACCGGTTTTGACTTTATAATTTAGTTAACTTCTGGTTTACACAATGTATAATAAGACATGCTTTTTACTTTAGTAAACCGTCACTAATCATTTCCATTTAGGAAAAGTATATCTTCCATTTCTGGCTTACCATATCTTTGCATACTATGTTAACTTTGATCTTCCTTTGTCATTAATCTTCACCCTTGATCTTGCACACTCTTCAAGCTACTTTTTGTAGACTTGTCAATCCAACTGGTTGGATTGTTTGTTGATTGTTAATCTTGGATATTGAACTAGTCTGCAAATTGTACTTTGAGATTTTACCTCGAGATCTCCAGTTTGGTCTATAGAGAACTTGACATCTCGATAAGTATATTGGCTTATCGTGATCTCCAATACTCCATAGTAAATTTGACTTGTAGAGGTCTCTGAGTTCTCTATAAGAGAATTTGGCTTGTCGAGATCTCTAGTCTTCATATCTTCACTTTGACTTATTGATTTCTCTGAGTTCTCTAGTGGCTTATTGACTTATCGATAACTCAGAGTTCTCTAGTGAACTTTGGCTTATCGATATCTCTGAGTTCTCTAGTGAAATTTAACTTATCGATAACTCAGAGTTCTCTAATGAATGTTGACTTGTCGATAACTCTGAGTTCTCTAATGAAGAATTGACTTGTCGATATCTCCAATCTTCATGTCTTCAACTTGGCTTGTCGATATCTGAGTTCTCTAGTAGCTTTCCTGAGTTCTCTGTAAGTCATTCTGGAGTTTTCGAATGACTTCTCTATAACACTAAATCTGTGACTTGTAGAGATCTTGACTTAAAACATTTTTCCCAAAATAGATTTATTCAACTCCAAGCTTCTTCATAATTCTTCTGAGGCATGATCTTCTTGATCTTCTTTTAGATAAAATTCTTAGACCTGACACTATTTACAGAAAAAGTCTTCAGTCTGCTCTTTTGTGTTGCCCAGTAAGGATACAATTGTTTAAGGGGGTTGGATACAATTGTATAAATGTTTCAAACAAGTAATGAAATATAAACACTTTTAATATTTCTGATAAAAACTGTTACAAAACTCTCTCAAGAAATACTGATGTTCTTGAGAGCTGCTAGGTCGTATGATACTCAAGTTTGATCCACTATGTGATGACCTAAACTATGTTTATATAATACACAGTTACAACTAAACAATCTAGGATATGCATTATCAAAAGCTAACCGAAACTGATACATATCTTCAACTGAATAGATAAAGTCCTATAACTCAGACGTAAAAGATATCTATTCCACAATACAAGGAATAGAACAATTCTTCTAAGCTGACTGTTGTAATAACCCCAAATTTTGGAATTTTTGAAACCCTTATGAATAGTGCTTTTTCCGATTATGCTGAATAAAAAACTTTTCATGCCACACTATGTAGGGGTTCTTTTATTGTTATTCTGAGATCGTATTAGTACTCTATATGATAAATAAGTGTATGTAAAGATCGTCAGAATCCAAATCCGAACACTTTGATTTTTCCCTAAAATCCACCAGATACCGAAAGAATTGAGTATAAGGTAACATGATTAAAAGGATTTAAATTCAAGGATTATAAGAGAGGATCATAAAAAATATAATGTATTGAGAAAGGTTAAGGGAACCCAAGTAATAAGATCCCGGGTATGATCCCTCAAACAATAAACGAGAACGAAAGTTAAGCGAACCGTATAACAGATCAGCGGTCATTAGCCAAGTAATTAGGGGTTAATCAAAGAGGTTAGTGGGTGATGATGTCATCATACCAATAAGAAGGAAACAAGTGTAAAAGGATGACATAATCAAGATGACCTAAGCATGACCTAGTAGATATTTTGAATTGGTGGAATATTAGTCAAGTGTTTTTAACCATGGTAAATTCTAAATATGGTTAATTAAAATAAAAGAGAAGCAACCAAGTAATTCACCACACAATTAGTCAAAGGGCAAAACAAGAAGCATTTCACTTTTCCCCCTTGAAAGCTTGCTCTCGGCCAAAACCAGAGCAGCAACTTCAAACTGCCATATCTCCTTCAATACTCACTCAAATGATGTGTTCTATAGCTCGTTGGAAAGGTATTGAGATGGCCTACAACTCTTGTTCACAAGTCTCTTCCAAATAAGCAGGTAAGACCCTCATATTTACAGTTCTTTCAATCTGACTTTTAGAAACTTCAAAACCTAACTTTGTGTTCTTGATTTCTTTGGAAAGATCAAGCTTGTAGGAGGCTCCCTAAGGTTTCCTAGCAACTTAAACCTCCCAAGGAAGGTATAAACTTCAAACCCTAGCTTTGATTTTATGATTAAATTAAGTTTTATTGAAGCATTGTTAGTATTAAGGCTTGATCTTTGATTATAAGTAGTTTTGGTGGATTTGTATTGGATTTGAATATTGGGTCTTTGATTGGTTGGATAAATTGGTAAAATTTGGAGTTGGGGACTGAGTTGTAGTATGATGGTTGAATATTGTTGTGTTGGTGGTTGTGAGTGAATTGATGAGAATTTAGAGTGATAATTAAATTGGAAATCGTGTAAACATAACCGTCATAATGCCCGATTTTCCTTAACTGTTCTGTTCTGAACTTTAGGACCCGTGAACTCACTGTAAGATTCTAACTTTCCATTTAGATAGTTCATGTTACGAGCTTCGTTTTGATATGTCGTTCGCCTAAATCCGAGTTACGAGCGATGAGAAACGACCGTTTTAAGTAACGGCGTTTGCGAACGAACCATTACCCCTCGCCTTACTTTGAAACCTTGATTAAGGACTTTAAATGACTAATTGGGATATGAAACAATTATGTAAAGTGTATTAGGCAGTTGGTAAAGCACTCGCGAAAGAATCACCTTAAAACTCTTAATGGTTAATTTATTAAAAATGGTGGAGCCGAGGGTACTCGAACGACTTAGGTGTTAAGCGTAGGAGTGACCATAAGCGAACGTTAGGGTTCAATGGTTAAAGTCTAGTTTCTTAAGCGACGGGGTTTAATTCCGACTTATGTTGTTGTTCATAGGTTATCGGACCCACTCTAAGCTTAAGTCTATCCGGGAGCACTCAGGCAAGTTTTCTACCCGTTATACTGTTGTTGTGATGTATACATATGTATATGCATTATCTTGTGATAGATGCATGATGGTTAATTAGCAAATTCTTGCGATATATTGTAGCATGTGATATGGTATATATGCATGCCTGTTTCGTATTCTTGATACATATATCTGTTGATTCAGTTGATAATACCTATGCTAGATATAAGCGGTAATTTGCATATACCCTTAGTATAGGGGACCCAAAGGTGAATATTTTTCTAAAACCGGGAGTCGATGTTCCCGAGTATATATATATATTATATATATATATATGAATAGTTTTCAAAACTATTATTCGGATAAGGTTTATTCGATAACTTTATTTTATTAATGAATATTATTTTGAATATTCATTCGAGGGCTTATGACCCCGTTTATTTTATTAATGAATATTATTTTGAATATTCATTCGAGGGCTTATGACCCCGTTATTTTATTAATGAATATTATTTTGAATATTCATTCGAGGGCTTATGACCCCGTTTATTTTATTAATGAATATTATTTTGAATATTCATTCGAGGGCTTATGACTGTTTATTTTATTAATGAATATATTTTGAATTTATTCGAGGGCTTATGACTCCGTTTATTTTATTATTGAATATTATTTTGAATATTCATTCGAGGGCTTATGACCCCGTTTATTTTATTAATGAATATTATTTTGAATATTCATTCGAGGACTTATGACTCCGATTAATTACTAATTATTATTCTTTATTTTATTAAGGAATAATGTGTCGATCATCAAACTCACTTTTGATTATTCAAATAAAGATAGTACTTTCGTATAAGTATATCTTTGGTTATTTAATATTCATTGCAAGTATAAGTTTTAAAACTTCTACTTCAATTATTTTTATAAAGATTATTCTTTATGAGAATATTATTTAAATAATAATATTCAGATATTTCTTAATATATTGGGACTGATTTATTTATTAAATCAGCATCACTCCAAACATTCTTAAAAATGTTTTGCGAGTCTTCAAAATGATTTTAAAAGTTAGAGCGGATCCCAAAACTCATTTTTATATTTAAGATCCTCCTTTCGAAGGGGATTTAAATACTCGCTCAAAACCTGAGGGATCCGGCTCTGTGGTGTATTGTATATTCGCAACAAGGTTGCTATTTTGATAAAAGAATTTTTGATTACTTACCCAACACTCGGGAAGTAAAATTCTTGGAACAAGTTAATCCATTAACAGGCATCGCCTGGGAAATATCGGTGAGTTCTCCTTTCCAACTAGATACGACTTCTTGGTGGAGCCGTATCAACAAGTTTCTACTTGGGGAAAGGGGGAACGAGCTTTACGTTTCAGAGTCATGGATTTCATCTGAACTAGGAGTGGCGTAAGTGGTCGAGTGGCGCCGGCCCAGCCTTATTATATTGGCCCAAATGGCCCGGAAGTTCCGCTAAGACGGTCCATTCCTTAGGAGTCCAGTGTTCGGTTGACAAGTAAATCCGACAGGTTCTCCTCTACATGTAGAAAATGGTGGGGTTGCACTACTACGACTGATCATCGTAAGTGGTCTTCCTGGCGCGGCAAACTCCCGTAATGAGTTCATCATCCAATTGGATATTTCTGCAACACTACCCAGAGCACTTCGATAGAAAGGCTACGGTTGGGCGATTGTTGAGTGTTGGCAGGGTCAAGTTTTCAAAATGATGTTTGCATCAAATGAAGTATCTCGTAACTTCATTTTATTTTGATGATATTTTAAAGATTGATTCTATACAAGTTTTGTCTTGTAGCTTAATCTATGGGATGAACTATTTATACATTGAACGGTGGTAGTTCAAGTAGTATTCGGAAAAGATATAAGTATATTGGAGTATCTTGTAACTTCATCTTTTAAACTTATATCTAGTTAATGATTGTCTTATGAATGACAAAGGTTTCAGAAAAATGTTGAGACAAGGGTAGATATATGAGATCACCTTGCAACGATATTTTAATACTGTTATAAACTGGAACTCTGTGGATGTTATACATGTTAGAGGATTTCAAATATTGTGAAAAGTATATATGTATATATATACTGAATATTTTGCGACTTGGTCGCGTTAAGATATCAGCTTGGTTCATTTCTTTTGACCAAGACTTTCATGAGTACTATGAGAATGCTCATATATTGTTAATCATTATACATATTATTTTGGTGGGCTTGTTGCTCACCCTTGCTTTCTTCTTTCATCACACAACAACAGATAGAAAAGAAACAAGACCAAGCTTCCAATTCGCAAGCGCGGTTAGAAAACGTTCCGCAGTTTTCTGGAAGCGTTGATGCCGCCGTAGCTGAGGTAGGAGCTACCAATAGGCTAGGTTTTCAACTATTGATGAACCAGACTTATGTATAATATGAATTGTAATAATGGCAAAGAAATGTAAATTTATTCAAACCTTCTTGAGGTGTAATGGCTTATTATGTGGAATAAAATGACTTGTGTTATTTTTTTGGTATTCATCTCTGAGACTATAACTTGTGGAGTGTGTGTATATTGTGGGGTCACAGTACGGAGTAGTTGATTATTTATTTAGATTGGGTGTTATTAAGGGAAATGGAACTCGTGACAACCCGAATCCCCGACCCCGGATTTGGGGGTGTTACAGAAATGGTATCAGAGCCAAGCGTTATAAACCTCAAGATGATATGACGTTAAAATAATAAGTTCACTAAGATAATAAGAACTCTTGCCAAGTTCATAGTCGGGCTACCTAACGTAGTACTGACAGTTAAAACCCTTATGGGAACCCTTATAAATATCGTGATAGAAGCGTAGTTCGTTATCGTACATGGTAGCGGGACTCCGAACCCTGAGGTTGAGGAGCAACAACGCGATGATGTTTCATTAGTTATTGGAGATCAGATTGTGGATCCAATAGAGCGTCCTAACGCAGCGACCGGATGATGTTCATATTGAGGATGTAGTGGTTGAGGATGTTGTCCTAGATGGGATTGTTGCTGAGGAGGATCTCGTGGAGGATCCTAACAAGAATGAATAAAGGACCATTGAGGAATTGATGACCATGGTTAGGGAAACTACCAGAGGTAGGATTGGCCGGTCACTACCGGAGGTTCGTTCAAGTTTGTAAAGATAGTAGCCCCTTTAACGCGGCTTACTCGTAAGACTGAGAAGTTTGAATGGACAGAGAAATACGAGAAAAGCTTTTAACAACTGAAGCAAAGGTTGGTGACGGCCCCTATGTTGGCATTGCCGGATGGAAAAAGGAGATTTTGTGATTTGTATTGACGCTTTGCATAAGGAATTAGGGTGCTCTTATACAGCACAACAAGGTACTCGCGTACGCGTCAAGAAAATTAAGGGAATATAAAATTCGATATCCCCACCCATGAGCTTGGGCTCGTGGCAATAGTTTTGCCCTAAAGATTGGAGGCACTACTTGTATGGAGAGAAAGTGCGAGATTTACCTAAGCCATAAGTGCTCTAGTACATTTTCACGCAGAAAGAGCAAAGAGCTCAACATGCGCCAAATGAGGTGGTTAGAGCTAATCAAGGATTACGATTATGAGATTCTTTATCATTCGGGGAAAGCCAATGTGGTGGCTGATGCCCTTAGTAAAAAGGAGAGACTCAAGATGATAATGTCTTTGAGAGAGTTTATAAGAGTTTTGAGAAAATGGAAATAGAAGTGAAGGTAACCGGAGCCGGTACCGAAAAGCTGTTTGAGATTGCAATACAGCCCGAATTATTGGAAAAGAACAGATTGTGCCAGAAAAAGTGATGAATGAAGGCAGAGAGCCAACAAATAGATAAGAGATTAATACCGAGAAAGATGATAAGGGAATAATGAGGTATTCCTACAGAATTTGGGTTCCAAATGTTCAAGAGCTTAAAGATGAGATCTTAGATGAAAGCTAGTTTGAGGAATAAGATTTAGAGCAAACCCGAACGTGATAGTCAGGGAGGTCGCCATCAAGATAGAAGGAACCCATAACATGATGAAGTGGAAAATGAGGATTTAAAATATGTAGGATGACCCCGATTATGGGGAGGAGGAGGGAATGTTCAGACTAAGGAAACAGAAGTCGAGTAAGGAAAGGAGACCCGAGACGGTACTCCTATACGAAAATTTATGGACCTTTCTAGACAGAACTTAGACTATTATCCCCAACCACCACCCTGAGGAAACAATGCGGTGAGAAATTCTTTCAGGACCTTTAAGTCGCTAAGCTCTCAGAGTTCCAAGGAACAAGCTGACCCAGTCGAGGCAAGAGCCTGGCTAAAGGAAATATAGGAATCATTTGAGATTCTAAATGATTGACGAATCACAAAAGACTGTTTTTGTCACTTACCCTCCTAAGAGAGAGGCCACCCGCTGGTGAAAGTCCAAGGAAGGCACGGAGCCAGAGGTTACAATAAACTGATTAAAGTTCAGTCAATTGTTTTCAGGAAAGTACTTCCCAAGGTTATGGAGATAGTGTAAAAGCTTTAGAGCCAGAACAAAGGCGACGACGAGTATGATGAATTATGAATCTAAGTTGTAAAAGTTGTCAAGATTCGTTCTGAGGACACGAATCCAGAATGACGGGATGTTTGAAATCAATGCTTATGTTGTGTTGGTTCATGAAATAATGATAAGAGAAAGGAAAATAAAAAGAAACTGAAGTGGAAAGGAATATAAAGGCAATAGAGTTTGAGGAATGATAAGGAAGTTGGGTATGAGGAAACCCTAAAGACTCGTAGCAATAGAAATAGAAAAGTATGTAATTGTCATGATGAGGGTGATTCACCATGAGTTAAATTGATGGTTGAAGGCATAAGAGATACATATATTTTATCCCCTGTAAGTTGGGAGGATTTGAGGAAACCTTGAGATAGTTCGAAGGATAAATATTAAGACGCGGATAGACTGAGGAGACAAGGAAGTAAGAAATTAGGAAAATTGGATGAAGGAAGTGACCTTCAAGAATGTGAAGTATAAGACCGGTGGCTTGATACCCAGGAAGGGAGACACCAGGTATGAGAGATATCCCAACATTGAGATGACTGTTGAAATAAACAACAAAAGTAAATACGGAATTATTAAGAAGAAGTTCACGTTGAACACGACCAATATCTTCCAAACATCCTTGTTATCGTTACCAAATCAAGCAAGAAAAGTAGATAAACGTAGTTATCTTTTGGAGGCCATATTGATTGACCTCATTTTGAATACAGATGTTATTGTGAAATTAGGCATATACTATCGAGGTGGGAAGGATTGAATAAGACACCCTTATCAGGGATATATGACTTGATTTATCCATGAAGGATGCATGTACCTTTTAAAGGTGGAATTAAGGATAGAACATCGGTAACTTAAATGAATCCTAGGGGAATGCATAAAGGTTGGCATTTCACCCTTAATAGGGATAGTATGAGTTTTGACAGTATGAATTGGAAAGGATTAAGGTAATAACAACCTGTAAGAATCAGTGGAGAAATTTTTCAGAAGTATATAGACAATGATTCTGGTATTAATAAATGGTATCTTGATATGCCCTGTATCTAGGGAATACAGGAGGAACGATTCAAGGATAACCTTAGAGGTTTTACAAGGAGAAAGGTAATATTCAAAATTCTCAAGAGTAAAAATGTTGATAAAGGAAATATGACGTAATTATAATGATGCCAAGTGGGGCACGTGTTAAACCACGGGAAAGTATGGATCAAACCAGTAAAGGTCGAAATTGTTCAGGGCAATTAGGGCCTAAGATAAAAGATGTTCTAAGTATGATTGAGAGTCAGTCGTGACAGTGATTAACCTCTAAAGACTGAGGCAATAACTTATAAAAAAATGGTGGTATTTTTTTTACTCATCAGATTTTAAGGAAAACATCTTCACTCAAGCAGTGATTGGAAATGAGGTAGAAAATTTAGTGAAGGTGGTTAAAATGACATTGATTGTAAGGAAATATTACTATCAGGAAGGGCAAAGAGGTGGCCGACACTTTAAGTGTAAGAAGATAATTATAGGCGCTTGTGCCAAAAGAATACAGTGATGATGGTTAAAGCTGTGAAGGTTGTATTATGGTTTGGAAGATTGACATTCCTTCTGATGACTGTGCAATACCCAACCGTAATAGTAGTTTGGTAAAGGTTTAATTCGTGTAATCGCCATGAGCGGGCTATCTATCCTAGAAGGTCCTATATTGAGAATAAGCCAGGACCATGTTTCAAAAAGGACTAAACAAACCTTTGAGTTAAGTCTTCTATTGAAGGCATATGATTAAGAATGGTATTAACCTGCTATCGTTGCTTTGATTGAAATTCTTCTGCAATTTTATCTGCTTAATGTCATGTATGTACGTCAGGATCTGGAATGTTCTTCATGAATCATGAATGGTGATTATGTTACCTCCTTAGAAGAATTCTATACGACATGTATGGACTCTGTATGGTTAGCTATTAAGATTTCATGGAAAACGAATGACGACAGTAGGTCAGCGGTGGCGGTGGACCATAGTAATGCAGCAATGATTCTGCGAGTAAAGAGTCGATTACAACTGTGAGATATTGGAATGGATGTTGAGATTGAGTACAACTAATCGGGTCGTGGTGATGTATAAGTTATTAATGATAGACCGACTAAGCCGAACATTTACCTATGATATATTTATTCCTTCTTATCGATAAAGAGTAGTATTACCCATACGAAGAAGGTTGTGGTATAGAAATGGATTCTAGTAACGATGAGGTCTAGAATGAAATCCCAGATTCGATTTTCGTTGTCGAGGGAGTTTCAAGGGTGATTGTGTATAAGCTCGAGCAAGAGTATGGGTCCAAAGAATGATGGACGGAATAGCAAAAAATATTTAGGCATGTGAAATGCGATGCGATAATACTTGATATATATACACATATGTTTTGTTCTCCTATGACAAACCTCTATAGTTCAGAGGTAGGTTCCAAGCCAGATATTTTGTGGCAGTATATTTTTTTTCATATACACAATTCTCTTCAATTCGTTCTTTTCTCTTCTTTTCATTTCATATAAGCTGAGAAGAACAACCCTTCCAGAAGGGGAGGTATTGCCGAATGACTATCTATCTGTGTGATAGAAGCCTAGTAGGATACCACATGTTGTTTAATTGCTTGTCAAGTACTAAAGGCTGGCCACCTTCTGTACTAACTATGCGATATAACAAGTGTTCATGATCATAGTGATCTCTCAATAAATTCTTTTACTTCTATATGAAGGACCAAGATTTCGAAGATGGAAGCAGCTAAAGGAAGTAGTAGTCAGTACGGTGGTATTCCGATTCTAAGCGTTCGTGATACTAAGGTTGACGTGGTTATTAAAAGGTTATAGAACGCTAACGAGCAAAAGTGTAACCAGTATAGTATTATGTACGGAAGATAGTAACGACTACGAACTGGAAAAGAATGGGTAGTGAGAAGCAAAAGCTATAATGCTAGAAGCTATGATGAGAGTCGGTGCAATAAACTTGAAAGAATTTGGAATGATCACTTAACGCGGATTAAGTTATCTCACGATAATCGATCGTATGTCAGTATCGAGGTATCGCCTTATGAGATCCTTGAGGGAAGACAATGTCGATCCCTTATGTTAGGATGAAGTTGTAGAGCGCAAGATGCTCGGACCCGCAGTAGTCCAAAGGATCAAGAATATAATAGATCTAATCAGAGGACGGCTGGTAGTAGTCCAAGATGGACATAAGAAGTATGTTGATTTGACATGAAAGGATAAAGAATAGGAAGTAGGGGACCTAGTGTTGTTATAGGTATACCTTTGGAAAGGATGGATGTGGTTCGGAAAGAAAGGAAAGCTAAGCCTACGAATTGTTGGACCCTTGGAGGTAGTAAGACGTATTGGGAAGTTAGCATATGAGCTAGCCCTACCCCGAACATGTAGCAAGTTCATAACGTGTTCCACGTATCAATGTTAAGGAAGTGTAATTCGGATGCCAGATAAATAGGGGCATATGAGCGCATAGACATGCAACCCGACGTAACCTATATGGAGCAACCAGGAAGGGTTATGGATTGAAAAGGAACAAGTGCTTAGGAGAAGGGTTATCAAACTAGTCAGAGTTGGTGGTAGAACCGCAATGTGGGAAAATTTACTCGAGAGTTAGAAAGTGCAATGGTAAGAGAGTATCCCTATTCATTTTCTATCTGATTCCGGGACGGAATCCTTTAAGGAGGGGAGACTGTAATAACCCCAAATTTTGGAATTTTTGAAACCCTTATGAATAGAAAACTTTTCATGCCACACTATGTAGGGTTCTTTTATTGTTATTCTGAGATCGTATTAGTACTCTATATGATAAATAAGTGTATATAAAGATCGTCAGAATCCAAATCCGAACACTTTGATTTTTCCCGAAAATCCACCAGATACCGAAAGAATTGAGTATAAGGTAACATGATTAAAAGGATTTAAATTCAAGGATTATAAGAGAGGATCATAAAAGGAATATAATGTATTGAGAAAGGTTAAGGGAACCCAAGTAATAAGATCCCGGGTATGATCCCTCAAACGATAAACGGAACGAAAGTTAAGCGAACCGTATAACAGATCAGCGGTCATTAGCCAAGTAATTAGGGGTTAATCAAAGAGGTTAGTGGGTGATGATGTCATCATACCAATAAGAAGGAAACAAGTGTAAAAGGATGACATAATCAAGATGACCTAAGCATGACCTAGTAGATATTTTGAATTGGTGGAATATAGCCAAGTGTTTTTAACCATGGTAAATTCTAAATATGGTTAATTAAAATAAAAGAGAAGCAACCAAGTAATTCACCACACAATTAGTCAAAGGGCAAAACAAGAAGCATTTCACTTTCTCCCCCTTGAAAGCTTGCTCTCGGCCAAAACCAGAGCAGCAACTTCAAACTGCCATATCTCCTTCAATACTCACTCAAATGATGTGTTCTATAGCTCGTTGGAAAGTATTGAGATGGCTACAACTCTTGTTCACAAGTCTCTTCCAAATAATCATGGTAAGACCCTCATATTTACAGTTCTTTCAATCTGACTTTTAGAAACTTCAAAACCTAACTTTGTGTTCTTGATTTCTTTGGAAAGATCAAGCTTGTAGGAGGCTCCCTAAGGTTTCCTAAACTTAACACCTCCCAAGGAAGGTATAAACTTCAAACCCTAGCTTTGATTTTATGATTAAATTAAGTTTTATTGAAGCATTGTTAGTATTAAGGCTTGATCTTTGATTATAAGTAGTTTTGGTGGATTTGTATTGGATTTGAATATTGGGTCTTTGATTGGTTGGATAAATTGGTAAAATTTGGAGTTGGGGACTGAGTTGTATGATGGTTGAATATTGTTGTGTTGGTGGTTGTGAGTGAATTGATGAGAATTTAGAGTGATAATTAAATTGGAAATCGTGTAAACATAACCGTCATAATGCCGATTTTCCTTAACTGTTCTGTTCTGAACTTTAGGACCCGTGAACTCACTGTAGATTCTAACCTTTTCCATGTTTAGATAGTTCATGTTACGAGCTTCGTTTTGATATGTCGTTCGCCTAAATCCGAGTTACGAGCGATGAGAAACGACCGTTTTAAGTAACGGCGTTTCGCGAACGAACCATTACCCCTCGCCTTACTTTGAAACTTGCTTAAGGACTTTAAATGACTAATTGGGATATGAAAAATTATGTAAAGTGTATTAGGCAGTTGGTAAAGCACTCGCGAAAGAATCACCTTAAAACTCTTAATGGTTAATTTATTAAAAATGGTGGAGCCGAGGGTACTCGAACGACTTAGGTGATTCGTTAAGCGTAGGAGTGACCATAAGCGAACGTTAGGGTTCAATTGGTTAAAGTCTAGTTTCTTAAGCGACCGGGGTTTAATTGACTTATGTTGTTGTTCATAGGTTATCGGACCCACTCTAAGCTTAAGTCTATCCGGGAGCACTCAGGCAAGTTTTCTACCCGTTATACTGTTGTTGTGATGTATACATATGTATATGCATTATCTTGTGATAGATGCATGATGGTTAATTAGCAAATTCTTGCGATATATTGTAGCATGTGATATGGTATATATGCATTCCTGTTTCGTATTCTTGATACATATATCTGTTGATTCAGTTGATAATACCTATGCTAGATATAAGCGGTAATTTGCATATACCCTTAGTATAGGGGACCCAAAGGTGAATATTTTTCTAAAACCGGGAGTCGATGTTCCCGAGTATAATATATATATATATATATATATATATATATGAATAGTTTTCAAAACTATTATTCGGATAAGGTTTATTCGATAACTTTTTTATTAATGAATATTATTTGAATATTCATTCGAGGGCTTATGACCCCGTTTATTTTATTAATGAATATTATTTTGAATATTCATTCGAGGGCTTATGACCCCGTTTATTTTATTAATGAATATTATTTTGAATATTCATTCGAGGGCTTATGACCCCGTTTATTTTATTAATGAATATTATTTTGAATATTCATTTAGGGCTTATGACTCCGTTTATTTTATTAATGAATATTATTTTGAATATTTATTCGAGGGCTTATGACTCCGTTTATTTTATTATTGAATATTATTTTGAATATTCATTCGAGGGCTTATGACCCCGTTTATTTATTAATGTCTATTATTTTGAATATTCATTCGAGGACTTATGACTCCGATTAATTACTAATTATTATTCTTTATTTTATTAAGGAATAATGTGTCGATCATCAAACTCACTTTTGATTATTCAAATAAAGATAGTACTTTCGTATAAGTATATCTTTGGTTATTTAATATTCATTGCAAGTATAAGTTTTAAAACTTCTACTTCAATTATTTTATAAAGATTATCTTTATGAGAATATTATTTAAATAATAATATTCAGATATTTCTTATATATTGGGACTGATTTATTTTATTAAACCAGCATCACTCCAAACATTCTTAAAAATGTTTTGCGAGTCTTCAAAATGATTTTAAAAGTTAGAGCGGATCCCAAAACTCATTTTTATATTTAAGATCCTCCTTTCGAAGGGGATTTAAATACTCGCTCAAAATCTGAGGGATCCGGCTCTGTGGTGTATTGTATATTCGCAACAAGGTTGCTATTTTGATAAAAGAATTTTTGATTACTTACCCAATGCTCGGGAAGTAAAATTCTTGGAACAAGTTAATCCATTAACAGGCATCGCCTGGAAATATCGGTGAGTTCTCCTTTCCAACTAGATACGACTTCTTGGTGGAGCCGTATCAACAAGTTTCTACTTGGGGAAAGGGGGAACGAGCTTTACGTTTCAGAGTCATGGATTTCATCTGAACTAGGAGTGGCGTAAGTGGTCGAGTGGCGCCGGCCCAGCCTTATTATATTGCCCAAATGGCCCGGAAGTTCCGCTAAGACGGTCCATTCCTTAGGAGTCCAGTGTTCGGTTGACAAGTAAATCCGACAGGTTCTCCTCTACATGTAGAAAATGGTGGGGTTGCACTACTACGACTGATCATCGTAAGTGGTCTTCCTAGCGCGGTAAACTCCCGTAATGAGTTCATCATCCAATTGGATATTTCTGCAACACTACCCAGAGCACTTCGATAGAAAGGCTACGGTTGGGCGATTGTTGAGTGTTGGCAGGGTCAAGTTTTCAAAATTATGTTTGCATCAAATGAAGTATCTCGTAACTTCATTTTATTTTGATGATTTTAAAGATTGATTCTATACAAGTTTTGTCTTGTAGCTTAATCTATGGGATGAACTATTTATACATTGAACGGTGGTAGTTCAAGTAGTATTCGGAAAAGATATAAGTATATTGAAGTATCTTGTAACTTCATCTTTTAAACTTATATCTAGTTAATGATTGTCTTATGAATGACAAAGGTTTCAGAAAAATGTTGAGACAAGGGTAGATATATGAGATCACCTTGCAACGATATTTTAATACTTTTATAAACTGGAACTCTGTGGATGTTATACATGTCAGAGGATTTCAAATATTGTGAAAAGTATATATATGTATATATATACTGAATATTTTGCGACTTGGTCGCGTTAAGATATCAGCTTGGTTCATTTCTTTTGACCAAGACTTTCATGAGTACTATAAGAATGCTCATATTGTTAATCATTATACATATTATTTTGGTGGGCTTGTTGCTCACCCTTGCTTTCTTCTTTCATCACACAACAATAGATAGAAAAGATGAATAAGACCAAGCTTCCAATTCGCAAGCGGTTAGAAAATGTTCCACAGTTTTCTGGAAGCGTTGATGCCACCGTAGCTGAGGTAGGAGCTACCAATAGGCTAGGTTTTCAACTATTGATGAACCAGAATTATGTATAATATGAATTGTAATAATGGAAAAGAAATGTAAATTTATTCAGAACCTTCTTGAGGTGTAATGGCTTATTATGGAATAAAATGACTAGTGTTAGTTTTTTGGTCATCTCTGAGACTATAACTTGTGGAGTGTGTGTATATTGTGGGGTCACAGTACGGAGTAGTTGATTGTTTATTTAGATTGGGTGTTATTAAGGGAAATGGAACTCGTGACAACCCGAATCCCCGACCCCGGATTTGGGGGTGTTACAGCTAAAGTGGAAATTGATTGATTTTGTGGTTGGTATTTGCAATAAGGCCAAATAGGCCATATGAATTTAGAATCAAAACTTGATTTTTGGTAATCAAAGAATAATGGGGTGTATATAGATGAATATCTTTGTATTTGTTTGCTTGATTGTTGTTGTGGTTCGAAATAGGGAATAAAAGAAAAGGGAAACTAAGTTGTTTGATTGTAAAGAACTATAAGTGATAGTTATGGTCGTAAAGATTTAGTTGTGAATGAATCGTGTACTCGTATAAGTTACAATAGTTTGATTTGAGTAATAGTCGAGATAAAAGCGAATATAAGTTGATTATAAGTATACAAAGATATAAAGCCTAAAAGTAAAGAATGTGTTATGTGCTATGTGAATATGTGTATAAGGTATACTCGTATAGTTCGAGTCAAGAGTATAATAGAGTTATCATATTGAGTAAACGTTCTAGGAATGTGAGTGGAGAAACTAATTAAGGTTTTGGTTTTGGATTGTAGATTCGGAGCGTGAGGGCATTCAGGCTAGGAAAGGGAAAAGTATACTAGGTGGTAGTAGTTCAACCTTTGTGAAACAAGAAAGTGAATTCAGGCAAGTAACTCTATTTACTTGTGTAAATGGTTATAAAGAGGATATTGGTCATGCCATGTAGAGTATTGAACTATTAAAGAAATGTACCCATGTTATTGATTCTTGAGATACCCTGTCATTGATCTTGTGAACTTGTTTTTGGTAAGCTTATTGATCCAACCCCATGGTAACCCCTTTTTCCTATTCTGATTACTTGTTCTACCATGAACTGTTATAAACCCTATAAGTACCTTTACGAACCCCTTGTAATGATGCTTCATTCCTTGTTTACCTTATACTCTATTGATCCTTGAAACGGTTTTGATTTCCCTAACTTGAGTACCTTGTTATCATTGATCAAGATCCCTAGCATTAAACCTTTCTTATCCTTGATTCATCTCCTTAACTTTGAATTCTTGAAATTGAACTTAAGAATGAGTTTCGACTTGAAAGAGTCTGAATGATTTCATATTCTTGGTAATGATAAAATGAATTTAGTAAACCATTCTTTTTCCAACTCAAGGTTTTCCAACGAATTCCTGATGGATTGGATTGAGACGTAAAAGGCTAGTGGGACTAGTCCAGTCATATTAAGAGGCTGGCGGGGCTAGTCCAGTTTAAGGCTGAAATTACGCCATTGGTACCTTAAAGATCGGATGGAGGTCGGTACGGACTGATCACCCGTATTATTATGAAATGAAAGATAAAGTAGTCCAATCAAGGGTTCTATAACTATTTAAAAAGGAATTGAAATTTCCTATTCAGTAATTAATTCTTTGAAAATGAAAAAGGTTTATATTGTTTTTGAAAATAGTTGATTGTGATATTGTGAAGCTTACAGCTTGTGAACCCTGATTCGATGTTGATCATATAATTGATTCCCAATGATGAAAAGATTATCGCTTTCCATTTGAAAGATCATTTGTGATCCTGTTAAAGATTTGTGATGAATGTTGGCTTTCACCCTATCTTGATCCTTATTCCTTGAAAGCCCAAAGCTTTTCTTCGTAACCCCTTTCATAGCCCAAAAGATAGAAATCTGCCACCTAGAAATGGTAAAGTAGGATTCCCTGAGATCAGTAATGGTATATTGTGGATTTTATATAGTAGAACTGTTTTTAGTTACTTGTTGAGTTTTATACTTATATGTTTTGTTTTAATTTAACCATGGCAGTTAAGCAAGAAGATGGCCAGGCTTAGGCGCACTGCTCGTAAGAGTGTACCTGGTGGTCCCTACCGTGTTGAGGGCTTCCGGTTTCCAGAGCAGGTAGTACAAGTTTTGAGTGAGCAAGCGCTTAGCCGAAAAGTTGTTAAGATACAATGGGTTATCTGTCGGTTCCATGTCGAAATCGATTATGTAAATTTGGTTTTATTTTGGGTTATAAATTATATTCTATGATTGGTAGTTGTAATCTTGTCTCATACTTTATCCTGTTTGATCCTGTTAGTAGCTAATCGGGGTTTATGCTTATTTAATTTCATAGATTAGAGGTGTGTGGGTCCTCATTTACTAACCCCGAGATTGAGGGCATCACAAGTTGGTATCAGAGCTACAAGATCTAGTCCCTGAGACAATTTATGATTAAAAAGGGTATTTTGGGTATATATCTATATCGCGAGAGAGTTCGACTCATATAGAGTTGAGTTAGACTATTAGGTATAGTCTAAGGAAAGTGTATATTAGCTAAACTGGTGACTAGAGTTAGGCTGTGAGTTAACTAGAAGCTTTATTTAACCCTAACACTATTTCTTTGTTGTCGTTTTGTGTTCTCTCAGGATCTCAGTGGTAGTGATTCCGATTCAGAGATTAGTTTGACCGGTACCCCAGTGGACCCCATTCCACCCTCTTCAGAGGAGCCTGTGTATGTTAGTTCAGATCCAGAGGAGGATCCATCTGAGAGCAGTGAGATCCCTATGCAAATATCACCCTTGAGGCTATATTCAGAGACCCCTGCCCCTGAGCCAGAGTCTGAGATGCCTAAGATTTTGCCTGTCAGTGTTGGTGGCAAGTTAGCCCGGGACCGAGACTTTATTTACTCCCGTATTCCTGAGTTGGGAGCTTTGGTGGATAGGCTAGCTCGAGAGACTAGGCAGAGCACTTCAGTTATGGATGATGAGTGGCGAGCCCGGATTAAGATGGTGGAGCAGGTTGCCCGGAGGAGATTGGATGAGGGACCATCCACTAGTGATGCTGATGCAGAGGCCCGGAGGCTGCATAAGATCATTCGCTGGATGTTGGTTGTGTTGAGAGAGATTCTGGATGATTAGATGTTAGTGCTGATCAGGCGGGACTTTGGTTGAGCCCGTAGTTGTTGTTTTTCAGCGCCGGTAGGCTTTGGGATACTTGGTCAGATGCCGGGATCCCTTTTTCATTTGTTATATCATATCTCGGAACTTTGTAGTAGTAGTTGTTAGAAGTTAGGGGTAGATAGGGGATATTTTCCAGTTCTTCCTCTGTTAAACCCTGTTATATTATTGTACCTTATTCCTGAACTTGTGATAACCAGACTCTTATTTATGTACCCTTGGTTTGATGAATCCATTATATATCTTGTTTCCTATTGTGCACCCTAGAAATTTATAACCTGTTCTGAATACCATGTTTTCATACAACCGTGTTTAAAATTTCGTAATATCATACCCTGTGCCATGAGAAAACAACACTGATGTGAGAATTATATAGTAATAGGATTGCATGTGCAAAATTGGGTAAAGCTTAAAACCCGCAAAAAGAGATTTCATAATAAATGTTATATATGCCATGCTATCGTATTGCTAAATAATTGCTCAATCAGGTTTGTAAGAAATGGCCGACTCACCGGATCACCAAGAAGAAGAAATTCAAACCCAAGATCCAGAAGTGAATCCAGAAACTACCATGATGAGCAGACTTGCTCAGCTTTTGCAACAACCCGTAGCCCCTAAAGTTGGAAACTTCGAACACTTTCAATCTGTTCATCCACCAGAATTCTTATGTTTACCAGATCTGATAAAAGCTCAGTCATGGTTAAGAGAAATGAAGAAAGCGTTTGAGTTAGTGGAAGTTAATGATGACAAGAAAGCCCAGTATACGAGTTATTACCTTAAAGATGAAGCGAGTTTCTGGTGGGAATCTTCTAAGGCGTTGGTGGAAGGAAAGGACTTATCATGGGAGAAGTTTACTGAAATGTTTCTAGAAAAATATTTGCCAAATTATATGCAATATCAGTTGGAGATGAAGTTATTGGACCTTAGACAAGAAGATATGTCGGTAGCGAAATATGAAGTGAAATTTTCGGATTTGTCTAGATTCGTACCTGAATATGTAAATACGGAGGCAAAGAAGGCCAAAAGGTTCCTGCAGGGACTTAGGCCATGAATTAGAAGTCATGTGGCGATGTTGGAGATCAAGAATTATGCCGCCTTGGTGCAGAAGGCAATGATAGTAGAAGGAGAGCGTGAAGTTGCGAAAAGAGAAAATGAAGGAAGGAAAAGGAAGTTTGAAAACTCGGAGCAAGAGCAAGGAAGTTCAAAGTTTAGAGGGAAATTTGGTAGGAATGGTGGAGGTCAGAACCAAAAGTTTTAGAAGTTTAAACCCGGTAACGGAGCTCAGAAGAACCGTTTCCCAGAAAGCAGGACAACCGGAAAGGATAACAGACCTCAGATTCCAGAATGCAAGGTTTGTGGGAAGAGACCCGGGAAGGTGTAACAAGTTTGATGTGACCTGTTTCAAGTGTAACCAGAAAGGGCATTACTCATCAGAGTGTCCAAATGGAGCAAAAAAGCCTGACTTAGCTTATTTCAAATATGGAAAGGTGGGCCATATGGCCAGAAACTGCAAGGAGCCTGTTCAGAAGGCCAATGTTCTTAGGATTGTTGGACCACCGCCTCTCCCAGCACCATCAGCTCAACCCATAGCTAGGACCTTTAATATGACAATGAAAGATGATGTGCAAGATGTTGATGTGGTGGCAGGTATGCTCGTTATTAACTCAGTAGAAGTAAAAGTATTGATGGATTCTGGAGCCACTAGATTTTTATTTCTGAAAGTATTCTTGATAGACTAAATTGTGTTGCGTACCCTCTGGAACCTAATTTGATTATAGAGGTAGCAAATCAAGAGAAAGTCATTATTAATAAGGTTTGTCCCGATTATGATGTGGTTATAGAAGGTCGGCACTTTTCTGCTGACTTAATTCCTTTTAAGTTAAGAGAATTCGGGATTATATTAGGAATGGATTGGTTGTCAAACCACGAGGCACAAATAGAGTGTAAAAGTAAGAAGGTGAAGTTAAGAACCAAGGATGGTGATGAAGTGATATTCAAAGGGAAAAGACAAGAGAAGAAATTTCTAACGGCTATCGTGATAAGAAGATTATTACGTCAAGGATGCGAAGTTTATTTGGCTCATGTTAAGGACGTGGAGAAAGAATCCGTGAGGATTGAAGATATTCCAGTAGTAAGAGATTTTCCTGATGTGTTTCCGGATGAATTTCCTGGACTACCTCCAGATAGAGAGATCGAGTTTACGATTGATTTGGCTCCTGGAACAGAACCAGTATCAAAAGCTCCCTATTGTATGGCGCCAGTCGAGATGCAGGAATTGGCAGCACAGTTGCAAGAATTGTTGGATAAAGGAGTAATTCACCCGAGTGTATCCCCATGGGGTGCACCGGTATTGTTTGTAAAGAAAAAGGATGGATGTATGAGGTTGTGTATTGATTATCGCGAATTAAATAAGTTGACGATTAAGAATAAGTACCCTCTACCGTGAATCGATGACTTGTTTGATTAGTTAAAAGGAGCTTCGTGTTTCTCCAAGATTGATTTGAGATCTGGGTATCATCAACTAAAGATTAAAGCGGAGGATATACCCAAGACAACGTTTCGAATGAGATATGGACACTACGAGTTTTTGGTAATGGCGTTTGGTTTGATGAACGTGTCAGCCGCATTTATGGATCTTATGAACAGAGTGTTCAAGCAATATCTGGACAAGTTCGTTATAGCGTTTATTGATGATATATTGATTTATTCCAAGACGGGAGAAGATCACAAGGAGCATTTGAGGATTTCCTTGGAAATTCTGAGAAAAGAAAGGTTGTACGCCAACTTTTCAAAGTGTGAGTTTTGGCTAAAGGAAGTGCAATTTCTTGGTCATGTAAATAATAGAGAGGGAATCAAAGTAGACCCAGCCAAGATAGAAGCTGTGATGAATTGGGAAAGACCCAAGACTCCTGCGGGAGTCAGAAGTTTTCTGGGATTAGCCGGATACTATAGAAGGTTTGTGTAAGATTTCTCTAAGATTGTTGTTCTATTAAATAAGTTTACAAGAAAGAACGAGAAGTTTGTGTGGATGGATAAGTGCGAGGATAACTTTCAAGAATTAAAGAAGAGGTTGGTAACCGCCCCAGTGTTGGTGTTACCTGATGAAAGAGGAGAATTTGTGATATTCAGCGATGCTTCGTATAAAGGACTTGGATGTGTGTTAATGCAACACAGGAAGGTAATAGCATATGCGTCAAGGCAACTCAAGCCGCATGAACAGAAGTATCCCACGCATGATTTGGAATTGGAAGCAATTGTGTTTGCCCTTAAGATATGGAGACATTATTTATATGGGGAAAAGTGCGAGATCTACACAGATCATAAGAGTTTAAAGTGTATTTTCACTCAGAAGGAGTTGAATATGAGACAAAGAAGATGGTTAGAATTGATCAAAGATTACGATTGTGCGATTAACTATCACCCTGGAAAGGCAATGTGGTAGCAGACGCTCTAACTCGTAAGGAAAGATTGAAGTTAACGTCATCAGATGAATTGATCAAGGATTTCGAAAGGATGAAAATAGAAGTGCAGACTCCAGAATTTGGAGGTGAAGCAATATATGCGATGTCATTTCAACCTGAAATTTTGGAAAAAAAATCCGATGGTGTCAAGAGCAAGTGATGAATCGTGAAAAGGATAAATTATCAGGAGAAGAAATCAAAGCTCAATAGGGTGAAAAAGGATATCGTGTTAACCCACGTATTTGGATACCTAATGTTGTGGAGCTAAAGCACGAGATTTTGCATGAAGCGCATAATTCGAGATTCTCAATTCACCCTGGAAGTACGAAGATGTGCAAGGATTTAAAAGAGAGTTATTGGTGGCCAAACATGAAAAGGAAATTACGGAATGGATAAGTAAATGTTATACGTGTCAAAGAGTAAAAGCGGAACATCAGAGACCAAGTGGATTGCTTCAACCACTGGTCATACCAGAATGGAAATGGGAACATATCGCAATGGATTTCGTGGTAGGATTACCTAAAACCAAGTATAATCACGATGCGATTTAGGTAGTAATCGATCGATTGACGAAATCAACACATTTCTTGCCGACAAACGAAGGTTTTCGTTAGAAAAATTGGTCAATTTGTACTTGGACGAGATTGTGATGCGTCACGGAGTTCCTGTATCTATCGTGTCTGATAGAGATCCAAGGTTTAACTCGAGATTTTGGCGACAATTTCGTGATCATTTGGGAACTAAACTGAAGCTGAGTATGGCATATCATCCGTAGACTGATGGACAAAGTGAAAGGATAATACAGACGGTCGAGGATATGTTGCGAACTTGTGCAATAGATTTCAAAGGAAATTGGGACGATCATTTGCCATTCATTGAGTTCTCCTACAACAACAGTTATCACGCGAGCATTGGCATGCCGCCTTATGAAGCGTTGTATGGAAGAAAGTGTAGATCCCCTACATATTAGGACGAAGTGGGCGAGCACAAATTAATTGGCCCAGAGCTAGTCCAACAAACGAAAGAAAAGGAGGAAATGATTCAAAAAAAGATTAATTGCTGCTCAAGATCGACAAAAGAAGTATGCAAATCGAGAACGAAAAGGTATACAATTTGAACCTGGAGATAAAGTCTTGTTAAAGATATCTCCTTGAAAAGATTTAACCAGATTCGGAAAGAAAGGGAAGTTGAGTCCTAGGTATATTGGACCATTCAAAGTACTGCAACGAGTTGGAAAGGTGGCATATGAATTAGCGCTATCTCCGCAAATGCAACATCTTCACAATGTATTTCATGTATCTATTCTAAAGAAGTATAATGCTGATGCGAGCCATGTGATCGAATTGGAACCAGTGGAAATTCAACTAGATTTGTCTTACGTGGAACAACTAGTTCAAATCTTAGATCGAAAGGAGAGACACTTAGAAATAAAGTTATACCTCTAGTTAGAGTGTTGTGGAGAAATCCAATAGTGGAAGAATCAACATGGGAATTAGAAAGTGAAATGCAAGAAACTATCCCCATCTATTTGCTTAGACTAGATTCTGGGGACAGAATCCCTTTAAGGGCGTAGATTGTAACGACTGAGAATTTTTGTGACATAGTTAAGTGAATAAAGTATGATTTTGTGGTATAATTATTAATTATATGATTAAGTTATGGTTATTATCTTTATTGTATATTAGTATCTGGGAGCGTAGTTAGAAGCGTTCCAATTAAAGAGTCAGCTTAGGGGTAAAGCTGTGTTGTCGGACCGTCAATTAGAGCGGAACCCGTCCTAAAAAAGGATTAAAGTGTTTAAATGTGGAATATCTGTTAATATGTGAAATAAATGTTTAAGTAAGTATTGTGTTCTAGTGATGTGTCGGTTGGTAAAGTAATTGTGAAGCGTAATTGAAACGCTGAGGTCGGGCCGTCAGGCAGAACGTGACCGGTACGCGAAAAGAGGAATAATGATAAAAGGGAAATTTTATGATCAGACATGAGTTTTGATGTGTGAGTAAATGTGCTTGCTTGTCTGTATGCATGATTACGTGATCTGTAATTTTAAACGGATTTAAGGGAATTATTTGATTTAAATAAGGTTTATTGAACCTTTATACATTTTTATAAAATTATTCGAGTAAGGTTAAGACATGGAATTTGTTTTGTTACCATCGAAATAGTCCTAGAGACTTTCTAAAAATGATAGACGGATTATTTCGTGACCGTGGCATTTTAAAATGATTTTATGAAATTAAAATGCTATTTTCAGCATATACTTGTAAAAATCATATAAAATTAACTGTACGCTCAAAAGTTTATTATGAGTAATGTTGGAAAGCTAAATTCGAGATCTATGTCTTAAAGTTGTCATTCGCTATATTTTTCAACTTTCTGAGAGAGATATATTTAATATTTAAATTCGATTTTATTAGAGTAAAAAGAGAAAGGAAATCAAACTAAAAAGGGGATTAGTAATTTACTAAATTACCCCTGCCCTCCATATAAATACTAGCTCATTTTCCCTCACATATGAGTTTTGATGTGTGAGTATATGTTCTTGCTTGTCTGTATGCATGATTACGTGATCTTTAATTTTTAAATAGATTTAAGGTAATTATTTGATTTAAATAAGGTTTATTGAACCTTTATACATTTTTATAAAAATTCGAGTAAGGTTAAGGCATGGAATTGTTTTTTTACCTTCGAAATAGTCCTAGAGACTTTCTAAAATGATAGACAGATTTATTTCGTGACCGTGGCATTTTAAAATGATTTTATGAAATTAAAATGCTATTTCAGCATAAATTTGTAAAAATCATATAAGATCAACCGTACACTCAAAAGTTATTATGAGTAATGGTTGGAAAGCTAAATTCGAGATCTACGTCTTAAAATTGTCACACGCTATATTTTTCAACATTCTGAGAGAGATATATTTAATATTTAAATTCGATTTTTTGGAGTAAAAAGAGAAAGGAAATCAAACTAAAAAGGGATTAGTAATTTACTAAATTACCCCTGCCTCTATAAATACTAGCTCACCCCTCTTCTTTTTCTTTCTGTACTATCTCTCTGTCTCATTTTCTTTCTTTCCTGTGTTTCTTTTTTTTCTGTCTTCATCTCTCTCTTTTTTCTCCATCACTCCTGAACCTCTCTCTCTTAAAAGCTGTCTTGGTATATCTCTTTTTCTTGTTATCTCTCAACAATCCTTCACAATTCTTTGATAATCATATATATATTTATATATCATAGAAGAGTGTGCATGTGGGTAAATACACTGCATGTAGGTGTATGTGTGTTTTGTTGTCGATGTGTGTGTGTTCACCGAGAACCTCTCGGCTTGTTGTTCTTGTTGTTGTTACCTTGTTTAAGCATGATTCCTTGCAAATGAATGATATCTAAGATGTGTATGTTTATTTTGAGGAATTGATGGAAAATCGGGGTTTTTGTGGTTGTACACCTCGAATGAGGGCACCACCGTGAAGCCACCGCCACCGGTGATGAACTTGGTGACCCGGGTGGTGAGTGATTATGTTATTACTGAGCTCTAATATTCATAAAACTTAATTTCCGTACTTGGATGTGGTTATTTCCTAAAAACCGAATGGTTTTTGATCTTAGAAGTTATTAAGTGATTTTGTTGAATAAAGTGAATTGATGATGGTTTTAAAAGTGTTTGAACTTGTGTAACTGTTAGGTGCTTGAGAAATCAAAATTTGATGTTGCATGTTAAGGTTTTGGTTCGGTTTTTGTACAAATAAAAGGGAATTGGATTTTGTGACTTGATCTTGGTGTAAACTAAGTTTAATTAGTAAGAAATGAGATGCATGTTGATTTAAAAGAGGAATAGTGATGCATGTATGTTTAATTGGAAAATTCGATTGGGTTTGAGTCACTAAGTGATGTTTTGTTGAATAATTCGAAAATTATGATTTAGAATGAGTGTTTGATTTAAGTGAGCAAGCGCTTAGCCGAAAAGTTGTAAGATACAATGGGTTATCTGTCGGTTCCATGTCGGAATTGATTATGTAAATTTGGTTTTATTTTAGGTTGTAAATTATATTCTATGATTGGTAGTTGTAATCTTGTCTCATACTTTATCCTGTTTGATCATGTTAGTAGCTAATGGGGTTTATGCTTATTAATTTCGTAGATTAGAGGTGTGTGGGTCCTCATTTCCTAACCCCAAGATTGAGGGCGTCACAGTTGTTGTGTAATGAAAAAATAAATTAAGGGTGAGAACAAGCTACCGAAAATGTATAATAATTAACAATATATTAGCATTCTCATAGTACTCATGAAAGTCTTGGTCAAGCAGAAATAAATCAAGTTTGTTATCTTAACGCGACAAACTCGCAAAATATTCTGTATATATATATACTTTTCAAAATCTTTTAAAATACGCTGCCATGCAAAATATACACCGAGTTCCAGTTCATAATTGTATAAAAATATCGTTGCAAGGTGATCTAATATATTTAACCTGTTTCAACGTTTTTATGAAAATCTTTGTAATGCATAAGATAATCATTACTAGATAACTTGAAAGATGAAGTTACAAGATACTCCAATATATTATATCTTTCTGAATATTATTGAACTACCACCGTTCAAGGTATAATCAGTTTCAAAAGTTCATCACATCGATGAGACTACAGACAAGACTTGAATAGAATCAATCTTTGAATATCATTTAAAAGAAATAAAGTTACAAGATACTTCATTAAATCCCGATATATAACTTACTATATATGTCTCTCATACATTCCTCGAAAACCCTGTTATGAAAAGTATAAACAGAGTTGAAACACCCAATGAATTGGAAAGAAGAAAACTTTGGCGTAAACTCGATATCTACTGATCAGCAAAGATACCAATTTAGTCACTTTCTCTACTAGTAGATGGATGAATCCCCTATCGGTGATCACCCTGGCCGCATTAGGACCTTGTGCTGGACCGCCACCTAGCCTCTAACGCGTTGATGGCTTCCACCCAACCAATTATACTTTGATAGACCGTACCCCGGCCTGTCGCTTATGCCGACTCATTTAGATGGATTTACTTCCCGAATGTGGGCAAAGTAATCAAAAGCTTTTAATCAAATCAGCAACTTCTTTGCGACAAAATACACCAGGGAGCCGGATCCCTGAGCTGTTGAGCGAGTATTTAAATCCCTCTACGAAAGGAAATATTAAATTAAAACGAGTTTGGGATTCGCTTAACTTTTTAAAATCAGTTTGAGGACTTGAAAACATTTTGAAAATGTTTGGAGTAAGGATGATTTATAAAATAAATCAGTTCCGATACTAGAAAATATCTGATATTATTATTAAAATAATATCCCCATAAAGGATAATATTTATAAAAATAAATAAAGTAAACGTTTTTGGAACTAATACTTGAAACGAATAATAAATAACAAAAGATATACTTAACGAAAGTAAGATCTTTATTTAAATTATCGAAAATAAAGTTTGATTATTATTCAAAATTATCGAATACCTTATTCGATTAATAGTTATAGAAAATGATATATAATATATATTATACTCGGGAACATCGACTCCAGGTTAGAAAAATGTTAACTTTGGGTCCCCTATACTAAGGGTATACAAACTATTGCTTATCTTAGCATAGGTATTATGTATTATAAGCAATCGAATTGATACTGAAATATCAAGATTCTGAAATAGGAATATATATATATATACATATATATATATGCATATATATATATTTATCAACATGCTTCAATGTATCACAAGATTTACTAATAACAATCATGCTCTTATCGCAAGATAATGCATATATATATATACATACATACATCACAACAACAGTTTATGGGTAGAAAACTTGCCTCAGCGACTAGTGGTGGTAAAAGTCCTGGCGTGATTCTGATAATATACAAACATATAAGATGGAATCAAACCACGGTCACTTAAGAAACTAGACTTTAACCATTTAGACCTAACGTTCACTTTCACGCTTAACGATTTACATTAGTCGCTTGAGTACCCTCGGCTCCACCATTTTTATAAATTAATCATTTAATATTTTAAGGAGACTCTTTCGTGAGTAATTTACCCACTTCCTAATCAACCTTATATAATTGTTTCGTAATCCAATTAGTCTTTTAAGGGCCTTAAACAAGGTTTCAAAGTTAAGCGAGGGGTTAAAGGTTCGTTCGTGAAACACTGTTACTTAAAACTGTCGTTTATCCTAAACCGTAAATCGGATCTAAGAGAACCATACCAAAACGAAGCTTGCGACATGATGTAGATAAACGTGGAATAGGTACACTTTTAAAAGTGAGCTTATTCTCCGAATACTAAGCAACAACAATCAATATGCAAATGGGCGTTACGACGGCTATGTTTACAAGTTTTCCAAATTTTCACTATGCCAAAACCTCACCAATTCATCAACCATCACAATCCATAATATTTCATCCACACAACACTATCTCAGTCCACATTCTCAATATTTTTTAACTAATTACCACAATCAAGATCCATTAATCATAATCAAAGATTCATTATAATAATTTATACAAATCAACCAAAACTACTAACAAACATGGATCAAGCTTATTATTTAATCTAAATCATACAAGCTTAAAACCTTAAAACCTACTGATTGCTAAGGGTTTAAGAGCTTCATACCTTCCTTGGAGCCTTTGAACAAAGTAGATCCTTTGAATATCTATGGAAGCTTAGATCCACTCCTAAGCAACCTTGATCCAACCATTAAACCAAGAAATCAAAGTTAATTTCATGAAAACTGAAACATCCGGGAAATATCGTGTAATTATTGTATCAATATATGATTATTTTGTGAATATTATATGAATTTTGGTGAATTATCTGAGTTTGCTAATAATATTTGGATGATTGTATGTAATAAAATGTGAATATGTTAATTTTAATATGTCAAGAATAATATAGATAATTAAGGTATTTTTCTGGTAATTTTTGGAGTATTTAATAATTTTATAATGATTTATCAATTATTAATTATTTTCTGAATAATTACAAAAATTATTTATAAAGCGAGAATCGTCTGACTTCAACCATTTTTACGTTTTTACAACCCGAAACTCTTCGAAAACTCCTTCCTAACCTAATCTGGTATTCTGGACAATCATTTCGGTAAATCAACGAAACCCGTATTTTCAAAAGACGGTATTATTACGCTATATTCGTATAAAGTATTTTATAAAAAGCCCGGTTGGGATAATTATCCAAAACTGATATCAAATCGGATCATTATTGCAGTTACTTAGCGGCTAAGCAACTAATTTAATGATCCAAACGATCCAGAACGAACCAATATTCCGTAAATATATATAGCATATTTCTTATTTATTTTATTCGTTTATTCATTTGCAACCATTAAAAATACCGTAAATACAGAGAAAACCCTAGAAAACCGATACGTTCCGAGAATCAAACGCACGAACGAAGGCGTTATCGAACTCCGATTCGGGCGTGCAAATATCAAAACGAAGCTCTCAAAATCTTCTTTCTGAATCAATCATCAGTTTTTGCCCATAAATCATGGTAATTTTCTATTATTTAATTATATTCGAATTATTGATAATTAAAATATGAAAATTTGTTCTTGATGTTGTTGTTATGATTTGATGATTCCATCTTGTAGATAATATTTTTCTGGTCAATTTGATATATAATACTTCAAAAATAGGTTCAATATCATGTAGAAATCAAGGTTTGATTCTCAGAAAATTCTTTGAATATGTGTTCTTGGTGTTCTTGAAGGGTTCTGAGAATCAAACTATATTTGGGGATGATGCAGACCTCGGTTTGAAGATGAGTAACCAAAATGTTCAGATTTCATGCTCTTTGTTTATGCCATCAAATAATTTCAAACGATTAGTAATGTTCAAAATTCGATTCTAGGGTTCTTAACCCGAATTGGGGGTTTCTTGTTCTTGAATCGTCTGATGATTGGAAGAGTAAATAAGCTTTATTATCGAATTTGCAATCAAATGGTATATCTAATCGATGATTAACCCTAGAGTAGTGAAACCGAGTTCATAGGTTTATGTATTTTTCAATTTGATTTTCTGAATGTTCTTGAATTGTTGGTTGATTAATTGATTGGGTTACATTTGTATGAATTACAGCTTTAATTTCATATATAGCATATTAATTTTAGTAGAGTTTTATGTAAAATCGGTGGTTGGCCGGATTAATCGCCGGCGAGCTTCGGTGTTTGGCTGGAAACGGGCGTCCCTGTTCGATTGTCATTGTTGTTGGCTTAATCGAGTTGCTGAAATCATAAGGATGTTCTGGTATAAGAATTGTGATGAGAGGATTATGTGGTGGCAGCATTCGTGACCGCCGGAATCGGCTGGGAAGTCACCGGATTCCGCCATGGTTTCGACGATTTCTTCGCCTGTTCTTGGCAGGTCCACAACCCGACTTCTGACTTGGGAAATAACCCAGCTTCAATCCATTTTTCCCCCATTCCCTTTCCTGAATTCTGTTTCTGGATTTAGAATTTTAAAAATAAATGAAAATCTATTATTATTTTCAAAATTTTAATTTTTAATTCATTATTTATTTTCTGAAAATTATTTTTAATTCTAAAATAAATCTTAATTATTTAATAATTAATTCTAGTTGATAATTAATTATTTAATTAGTTAATTAATTTAATATAATTGATTAATTAATATAATTAGTTATTAATAATTTTAATTTATTATTAATTGGATTTAATTTTAAAATTGATTTAAAAATTCCAAAAATAGTTTTGAGCTTTAAAATATTATTTTAAATTATTCTTAAAGCTCGATAATTATTTAAAATTATTTTAAAGTCATATTCGAGTATTCGAACTCTATTATTTAATTATTAAATGATTCGGAGACCGTTAATTCCGAAAAATGTTCAAAAATTCATAATAAATCAACTGTTCGTCGTTTAATACGAAACGAACGCCTCTAGACTCAGAAAAATTTTGCTTTTATTGAAATATTTTTTTGAAGACCTAAATTCCTTGTATCTAAAGGATGTTTGTTTTATGGATCATTCCGAGTCAATAATTAATTGGTAAAATATTCTTTTGACCCAATTTAATTCTAAACATATCGAGACCTATCTTTTGAGGATTCAACTTATGAGCTACATGAATTACGTGATTATGTGTTATGTGAATTATATGTACATGTCATATGGTGTACGTGTTATGTGGATAATGAATCAGCGTGTCTTTTAAACGTATTTGAAAGATATGATCCTTATCTATATTATCGAGCGGGTAGACGATAG
>NW_027420952.1:0-48230 GCF_009905375.1 Apium graveolens | reverse complement strand
GAATCCAAACTAATATTTTTTTTTAAAACAAATCACTTTTCACATCTAATCAATATATTTGTCCTACCTATTCCTCCATTTTTATTCCTTAATGTAAGCTTGTTCTAGCTCCTCTGCTCCTACAGCCATGAGATTACCATTCATTTACTCCTCCTTTCTTTGGTCTGCCACTACATATTTCTTATTTTCCCATTTGCCCCTCTCCTTCCCGAGCATCTCTAATAGAAGCATGGTTCAAATCTGAAAACATAGGATGCCGATCTTGAAAACATATGTTCTCTTTAGAATTTGGACATGAACTAAAATATTTTTTGAACATTTTTTTCAAATTATTATTCCTTCAGATTTTATTTGGTGAAATATTGGGTTTTTAACCGAGTCTACTACTACAAGTCTTTTATAAATATAAAAATACAATAATATTTAGAGAAGAAATAAAGTAAAAATATTTTGGATCGTGAGTCTTAGTCAGTAAACTAAAATAGTTTAATTTTGAATTTAGCACAATATTGATGATGCAATCAAATGTCAATTTGTAAAGATTTGCTCACACACACTAACCACCTCAACAAAAGAAAAACTTGATATCACAGTTATTCAAGAGTAGGGCTACAAATAAACAGAGTTATTATGAACAATACTGGAGATCGGCCCTTTAAGTGAACTCAGTTCGTCTCGTCTCCTTAGTCAAAACGATCTTAAACATGAAAATGAGTTCGGATGAGTAAAAGAGTGAAGCCGAGCTTTTTTCTTTTAAACTAGTACTCGGCTCGTTAAAATCAAAATCGCTTGAACTCAGTCCGGTTTCGGTAATAATTTAGCTCGGAATCAGCTCGAACTCAGTTAAAATTCTGTTATAATAAATTATTTATAATGATATATATACAAATGATAAATTATTACTAATAACTAATATATTTATAAATATATTTTTCTCATCGTTTATTAATAATTTAATTATTATGGAAATGTCATTCATATTTCGAAATTTAACGCTTAATTTTTTCATAAGAGAACTATCAAACATTGTAATCATGATTTATTTGTCTTCAATTTTTTCATAATTTCATGAACATCATTAAATAACCTGTAATTTAGATACACCCGATTTTAGTAAAATATTAGAACATAATAAAATTTTGACATCTATATTTTAAAAAGTAATGTACGATTTCTAAAATTAGCATTTTCTAAACAGTGTAAAATAAAATTGGACATATTCTTAAACCTCGACGTCAAAAATAAATATATATATATTTAAGAAACAGGCGTAGATCGATAATGTTTATATCATTATAAGAAAAAGTTTATTAATCGATATTGAACATTACTATTCTTTCGGTCGTTAAACTCTGATCAGCTCGTTTCATTTTTTAAAAATAATTAACCTCGACTCGGTTCAAAAAGAACTTGACTTGTTTGCAGCTCGATGAGTTTGAGTTGATTTGCAAATGTAACTACTAAGCTCCGTATCATATAGTAAGATTATAGTCTTTGTACCATATTAGAACTTTATTACATATGAATTTACACGTACTTTTTATGAATATTTAAAATTAATTGTCGTAAATATATGTAATTGTATTTTAATTTAAGTTATATATGTGTTAACCAAAGTTTTGTATGAGTTTTATTTATTTATTTATTTATTTATAATTTTGTAGTTAAAGACAGTTTGCATGCACGTATATATATATATATATCTATATATGAATATATAGGTTCAAGATCAAATACAAAATTCTTAAGTAAAAGATAAATTTTTTTTTGATATAAAATCTATTCTAATTTTATGTTGAGTTCTTCAATATAAATTGGAATAATTTAATCCAATAAGGACAAACTGGGTATTTGTACAACATCTCGATAAGTCACTATCTAGTTCTCGATAAGAGTCAAGAAAGTGACATCTGTACTTGAGTTCTCTATAGGTCATGAGACTTCTCTACAAGCAAATATTAACAGTTCATTATTCACTTTTTGACAAGTCACATCTCTACCCTATAAATACCCAGACATCTCGACATAACCCCTCTTTACGCTTTTGAGATCTCAATTGACCTAGTTTCTGCAAAATTTCACCAATCTCTTTCGTTTCAAGTTTTTTCTTTCTCAAATCACTTACCCACTAAAACCCAAACTCTTTAATGGTTGCTAACAATATGAGAACTGTTATTCCCAAGGATGGAACCAATTATCTGGCTTTTGTGGATCCAACTCAAGAACCTGATAACTTTAAGTGCTTTGTCAAGTTCATTTCTGATTCCTATATTTCAGGAGGATTAACTGTAAACCCAGAGCTCTACCTGGATGTCTTGAACGATTTCTGGAGCACTGTAGTCATGAACACCATTGTTCATGAGAATCAAGCAGTTTCCATGATGGTTAACCGTACAATTAGGGGTATTTTTGCGGAGTTCAATGCCGAGGACATATCCTGACTGTCAAACAGATCCTGATTGGCTTAACATATCCTAATTCCTCTGTCAGATCTTGACGCCTTGATAAATCGATCCCTGACATTGATAATTATTAAAATTTCTCCGCCAATTTATGCTTTGCAGAATAAGCATAAATTCCAAAGTAATGTCTAGTGCCAAAAACCAAAGAGACAAATTGTAGAGTACAAAGCATACTGTATTTTAGACTTTAATTTTTATATTTATTGATAAACTCTACAGTATCTTTGAACAAAAACTTTAAATCTATCATCAAACTTTTTAAACAATATCTCTTCTAATATGATATTCTAGTTTTTCCCATATCCAGATTAATTTGACAGTTGATAAATAGAAGCCCTTAAGTTTATGATGGGAATTCTTTCAATCATCAACTCGTCCAGTGTCACATAACAAGCATTAGAACCATCAGGATTCATGGTTATGTGTCTGTGTAAGAACATTTTCAATAATAGCTCCTCCTTTCGTCATATTGACTTCTTGCCTTTTGAAATTTATGTATATAGGAATATATGATCCAAATTAATATTGACCATCAGTATCTTTTTTCTGATATTGGCAAGAATCATGTTTGACCATAACCTTGAAGTTTCATCTTCAACTCTTAGCAAATAGTGAATGTATTTCAGTTCCTTTGTTGACATGATCATCAGTTCATCAAGTGAAAGAACTTGAATTTGATCATTTTGCAATAAGAGTAAGATCTTCGGTTCAGGTTCTGAACCATCATGTTTGTCAAGTATAATCTTCACAACTTCAAGTCTTTCCAGATGATCAACAATTACTTCCTGACCAGGACTATCAGCAAGAGTTTATATTGGTTCTTGATTTTTGGAAATACTTGAGCTTTTCTTTCTGCTCTTTCATGTAACATCTTCTTATCTGTACTCCTCCATCTATTCATTTCAGGTCTTTTACGCATGTTCCTGTATGCTTGATTTGCTTTGTCAACAGCAATTCTGATTTTTCCTTCCCGTGCTCTTTCTTCTCTGTCAAAAACCATTTCTTCTTCCTTGAAGTTTTCAACATTAAAGGCTTCACAATAAGCAGAAAAAATCTGTAAATCCACTCGAAATAGAATTTCTTCTTCTTCAAATTTAACAGAATGAGGAGTTACTATCACTCTATCAGTATCAGGAAAAGAATCAGAACTTGTTTCTTTGTTGTCAGGAATTGAACTTGGAGTAACACGAGCAGTTTCTAAATTAGATCCATGTGATCTACCCTTAGAGACTTGAGTTGACTGTGTAGTTTGATTTTGAATTCCAGTTCCAATTTGAACTATCACAACATCAGAGGACTTCTTTGCTTGCTTATCACCATCATTGGAATTGGTATTCTCCTCGAAACTGATTCAGGTTGACACTTTATCTTTGGTACTATCTCCCCCTTTTGGGCATCTAGACTTTGTAGAAGAGAGAGAATAACATCCAACTTAGAATTTGTTGTAGTCTGACTTGCTTCCAGAGCTGCGAGCTTCTCACAAATTTGATCCTGCTTAGCTTCCATGCAGAACATCCTCTTGATCAAGCCATTATGTTTCTTTATTCCTTTAATAATCACTGAAAAATCAACAATATTTTCTCTAAGATCAACATTATCTTTCTTCAGTGTAGAGATAGAAGAATGCAATCCTTTAACTAAAACTGTTGTGGCATTGATAGATGCTTTCATATCAGAATTAGAAACCAAATGAACAGAATGATCAACTAAAGTCTGAGCAGATTCCAGAGAGATCTTCTCACTTGGTAGTCCCAAGAGTGATTCCATTCATAAGCCCTATGAGTATTAAGAGTGGGAGCATGACCAGATGATGAACCAAAAATAGACAATTTAAACTCGAAATCGCTTGGACTCAGTCCGGTTTCGGTAATAATTTAGCTCGGAATCAGCTCGAACTAAGTTAAAATTCTGTTATAATAAATTATTTATAATGATATATATTACCATTGATAAATTATTACTAAATAATATATTTATAAATATATTTTTCTCGTCGTTTATTAATAATTTAATTATTATGGAAATGTCGTTCATATTTCAAAATTTAACGCTTAATTTTTTCATAAGAGAAGTATCAAACATTGTAATCATGATTTATTTGTCTCCAATTTTTTCATAATTTCATGAACATCATTAAATAACCTGTAATTTACATACACCCGATTTTAGTAAAATATTAGAACATAATAAAATTTTGACATCTATATTTTAAAAAGTAATGTACGATTTTTAAAATTAGCATTTTCTAAATAGTGTAAAATAAAATTGGACATATTCTTAAACCTCGACGTCAAAAATAAATATATATAAATTTAAGAAACAAGTGTAGATCGATAATGTTTATATCATTATAAGAAAAAGTTTATTAATCAATATTGAACATTACTATTCTTTCGGTCGTTAAACTCTGATGATCTCGTTTCATTTTTTTAAAAATAATTAACCTCGGCTCGATTCATAAAGAAATTGACTTGTTTGCAGCTCGATGAGTTTGATTTGATTTGCAAATGTAACTACTAAGTTCCGTATCATATAGTAAGATTATAGTCTTTGTACCATATTAGAACTTTATTACATATGAATTTACACGTACTTTTTATGAATATTTAAAATTAATTGTCGTAAATTTATGTAATTGTATTTTAATTTAAGTTATATATGTGTTAACCAAAGTTTTATATGAGTTTTATTTATTTAGTTTTTTGTAATTTTGTAGTTAATGACAGTTTGCATGTACCTATATATATATATCTATATATGAATATGTAGGTTTTAGATCAAATACAAAATTCTTAAGTACAAGATTACAATTTTTTTGATTCTACTTATATAACTCGGGTTAAACATCATTTATTCACTAATAACTTAAATTTTAATAAATAAATGTAATTTATTTCTTCGATATCATTCTCATTCGCCAATATTAAATTAGGGCACATAATATAATATTTTATTTTTCTTCAAAAAACCAAAAGTTTATTTCTTTAATATAGAAGTGTGCTTAGTCATTACTAAAATTTTGTTAAATTAATATTATATACTTTTCAATTTTCTTTATCAGTTCACCCAAAAAATATTGGGTACAAAAATTATAAAATATTGTTAATTTATTTTGATTTTATTAATAATACCAATTTAAAATTATATATGATATGAATTCAACCCATGCATAACTATTGTTTAACACACACGAGTTTGAACTCTAGTTATGTATTTGTTGAGCACAGCTATAAGAAAATATGAGACTTTCGTAGAAATTTTTGCAACTTTTTCATAAATTATGAAATGTTATGAAAATGTTGTACGTATATAGTAAATGTTTTTAAAAATTTTACTCATTTATTGTTAAATGATGTTAAATTCAAGTGATATATGTAATAATCAAAATTTACTCACTTATTCTTAAATGATGTTAAATTCTAGTAATATATGTAATAACCAAAAAGTTTGTACATAAAAAAGTTTGTACGGGATTTTATAATCAAAATTTATTGGTCGAGCGTGATTACTCGGGTGAATTTAGTCTAGTTATTAGTAAGCCCATTTGTAAAAATCTGCTATTATTTTTAGAAATTAAAATATTCTTTTTAAATCTTTGCATATTTTGCACACAATCATCTAGATTTTTATTAATTTTAGAATTATTACCATTTTATCTATAAAAGATCCTCGATCCAAATATTTTTGAACACTCCAATAAGAACACGTTGAGTAGGATTTATGATCCGCACCTACCTTTAAGATTGATTATAGACCGTCAGATGGAGGGCGGGGAACTCACAAAACTACACTTAAGAGCCGTCAATTTATGTAGAAACTACGAAGCACATCATTAGTAACTTGTAACTGTTAAATCAAAATATAATCCCCCTGCCCCATATATAAAAACAGTTTCTCCCTCCCCATTTGTTCTTCAAACTTTTATATACATCTTCACTACGAAGTGATAATGAGAATAAACCTCAAAATATTTGAAGAAGAATTATAGCTAGGTAATTTATTAAGTGACCATTTCTCTTTATTTTTTTCCTCTATATATAAAGTACAGTTTAAAGTTCTTCCCATGAAATCTGATCTATCTAATTATATGTATGTCATATAGTATTCATCAAAGGTATTGATTGAAAACCATTCTTATTTAAGTTTTAGATGGCTCGTACCAAGCAAACTGCTCGTAAATCTAGTGGAGGAAAGGTTCCTGGAAAGCAGCTCACACACAAGGTTACATCTTATTAAATGCCTATAATACAATACATTATGATCTATCTTCTCCTAACTTGATATATCTTCTCCTAACATTTCTGTGTTTTGTTCTCTATCACAGGTTGCTCGTATGCATGCTCCAACAACTGGTGCCTATAGGAAGCCACATAGATACCACCCTGGAACAGTTGCCCTTCGGTATATATTTATCAATTCATGTTATTATTGAAACATCATTTCCTGGTTGTTGCCCAAGGCTAATCATACAGTAATTTCTTGTAGTGAGATCCGTAAGTATCAGAAGACTACTGAGCTTTTGATATTAAAACTTCCATTCCAGAGGCTTGTACGTGAAATTGCTCAAGGAATTAAGGTTAATTAGTTTTTAGTATATTTTTTCAAATAACTTTACCCAAGAGAAACCTTATCTTTGTGTATCGCATGTGCCAAATTTATTTCTAATTTGCAATAGTGAATTTGTTGTAGTCTGACTTGCTTCGAGAGCTGCGAGCTTCTCAGAAATTTGATCCTGCTTAGCTTCCATGCTGAACATCCTCTTGATCAAGCCATTACGTTTGTTTGTTCCTTTAATAATCACCGAAGAATGCAATCCTTTAACTAAAACTGTTGTGGCATTGATAGATGCTCTCATATCAGAATTAGAAACCAAATGAACAGAATGATCAACTAAAGTCTGAGCAGATTCCAGAGAGATCTTCTCACTTGGTAGTCCCAAGAGTGATTCCATTCATAAGCCCTATGAGTATTAAGAGTGGGAGCATGAACAGATGATGAACCAAAAATAGACAATTTAGATACTTTTATTCCAGCTTTCAGAGTAGCATCATCAGGATTATCATCATCAGGATTATCATCATCATCAGAATCATCAGACTCAGCATCATCACCAGAATATTTCTCAAGAACATCAAACTAGTGTCAGGAACTATGCCTTTGAGCTTTAAATCAGGATTTGACTTAGAAGGCTTAGTTGCCTGTGATGATCCTTAAATACTACTAGAAAAAGATCAATATACACCAGTTCTGAACTGATGTCTATTTCCTTCAAAACCAATGTCTACACGGGTGTAGAGAAAGTATTTTTTTTTCACATCAGTCCAAACTGATATAAATGTCATCTCAGATATCAGTTCCTTTGATTTCACCATCGGTCCCGAATCGTTGTTAAAATCACCCCAGGCATCAGCTCCTTGCAAATATTGATCTCAAATATGTACATAAACATCGGTTTTAGGCGATGTCTGGTTAATATACATCAGCTATAAACTAATGTCTGGTTATTTAAAAACTGATGTTTTCGTAGCTGTAGAGAATGGGCTTTTTATATCAATTTTTTAAAAACATTTATTATGTAGATAAACATTTTATACATAATTTATAGTTATATAAACTGATGTTAAATATTTGACTGATTAAATTATTATACATACAAAAAATAGATAAAATCAAAACCAACCAATAGTATTGCATTTGATTAACCAATACATAATTTTCATTACCAAACCAATCCAAAGGATTTCAGTAAACAATAGGAAAATCAAAACATTAGTAATCAAAGCCTAATTTTCTTAAGAATAATGTCAGAAGCATGCGTTAATAGCATTGGCCATGCCAATTTTGATGTTTGTCTTCTTCAAGCTGGGGCATCATTGTCACCATATCCAGTCAAACCACAAGTATGCTTCATCTCCTACAACTTCTTGAAGAATTCGCGTCTTACTTGGCATGTGGGTCCTCGAATGTGGCTGTCCAAATCAACATGTGGGACCATGTTCACTGTGATCATACTCATTTCTCACCGATGTATTCCCACCTAGGAATTTCGTCATTTCGTATCGATTTTGGGGCATTTCCTACCAATTCCTCGGTAGGAAATACCCGTTTTTTCTTGTATTTGTAATATGATATTTTATTTTTCTTAAAAATATCATTTCTTTAATATAGATGTGTGCTTAGCCGTTACTAATTTATTTAATTAATGTTATATACTTCTCAATTTTCTTTATCTATCACCCATTGGGTACAAAATATGAAATATTGTTAATTTATATCATTTTCATAATAATACCAATCTAAATTATATATATTATATGAATTGAACACATGTATAACTATCTTTAATACACACAAATGTGAACTCTAGTTATGTATTTTTTGAGCACTAGCTATAAGAAAATATCATAATTTCGTAGAAAGTTTTGGAATTATTAATAAATTATGAAATATTCTAAAAATGTTGTATGAATAAATAATATTTTTAAAAATTTTACTCATTTATTATTAAATGATGTTAAACTCAGGTGATATATGTAATAACCAACAAAATTTGTACCATGTATAAATCTTAGTATGTTTTGCACAGAATCATCTATATTTTCTTTAATTTTTTCCGGTATATGAATTACAGTTTAAAGTTCTTCCTAGGCATTTTGATCTATCTAATTATTTGTATGCCATTTAGTATTCATAAGAGGTATTGATTGAAAACCATTCTTATTTTAGCAAACCCCATAGTAAATCTAGTGGATGAAAGGTTAAGAGAAAGCAGCTGGCACACAAGGTTACATATCTTATTAAATGCCTATAATAGAATTAGTATGATCTCTCTTCTCCTAACTTTTCTATAATTGTAAGTTTGAGGATTGATGATTTATGTGGGAGTTATGAAGAAAAAATATATATGTTGATTTAATCTTCAATGAGGACATCCTTTTTCCTTTTGGTATTCAATAATATTAGGAAACAAGATATATTATCACAATGAGGAAATCTGAAATTGTTAAAATGTATTATGAATATATATATATATTCATATATATATATATGAATATATAGGTTTAAGATCAAATACAAAATTCTTAAGTACAAGATTACAATTTTTTTGATTCTACTTATATAACACGGGTTAAACATCATTTATTCACTAATAACTTAAATTATAATAAATAAATGTAATTTATTTCTTCGATATACTTCTCATTCGCCAATATTAAATTAGTTCACCTAAAAAATATTGGGTACAGAAATTATAAAATATTGTTAAATGATGTTAAATTCGAGTGATATTTGTAATAACCAAAAAAGTTTGTACATAATTTGTATCGGATTTTATAATCAAAATTTATTGGTCGAGTGTGATTAGTCGGGTGAATTTAGTCTAGTTATTAGTAAGCCCATTTGTAAAAATCTACCCTTAGAGACTTGAGTTGACTGTGTAGTTTGATTTTGAATTCCAGTTCCAGTTTGAACTATCACAACATCAGAGGTCTTCTTTGCTTGCTTATCACCATCATCGGAATTGGTATTCTCCTCGAAACTGATTCAGGTTGACACTTTATCTTTGGTACTATCTCCCCCTTTTTGGCATCTAGACTTTGTGGAAGAGAGCGAATAACATCCAACTTAGAATTTGTTGTAGTCTGACTTGCTTCCAGAGCTGCGAGCTTCTCAGAAATTTGATCCTGCTTAGCTTCCATGTAGAACATCCTCTTGATCAAGCCATTATGTTTGTTTGTTCCTTTAATAATCACTGAAAAATCAACAATATTTTCTCTAAGATCAACATTATCTTTCTTGAGTGTAGAGACAGAAGAATGCAATCCTTTAACTAAAACTGTTGTGGCATTGATAGATGCTTTCATATCAGTATTAGAAACCAAATGAACAGAATGATCAACTAGAGTCTGAGCAGATTCCAGAGAGATCTTCTCACTTGGTAGTCCCAAGAGTGATTCCATTCATAAGCCCTATGAGTATTAAGAGTGGGAGCATGACCAGATGATGAACCAAAAATAGACAATTTAGATACTTCTATTCCAACTTTCAGAGCATCATCATCAGGATTATCATCATCATCATCAGAATCATCAGACTCAACATCAACACCAGAAAATTTCTCAGGAACATCAAAATCAGTGTCAGGAACTATGCCTTTGAGCTTTAAATTAGGATTTGACTTAGAAGGTTTAGTTGCCTGTGAAGATCCTGAAATACTACTAAAAAAGGCCAATATACATCAGTTATGAACTGATGTCTATTTCCTTCAAAACCAATGTCTACACGGGTGTAGAGAAAAGTATTTTTTTGACATCGGTCCAAAACTGATATGAAATGTCATCCCAGATATCAGTTCCTTCGATTTCACATCGGTCCAGAACCGTTGACAAAAATCACCCCAGGCATCAGCTCCTTGCAAATACTGATGTCAAATATGTACATAAACACAGTTTTAGGCGATGTCTGGTTAATATACATCAGCTATAAACTAATTTTTTGTTATTTAAAAACTGAAATTTTCGTAGCTGTAGAGAATGGGCTTTTTATATCAATTTTTTAAAAACATTTGTTATGTAGATAAACATTTTATACATAATTTATAGTTATATAAACTGATGTTAAATATTTGGCTGATTAAATTATAGACATACAAAAAAATAGATAAAATCAAAAACCAACCAATAGTATTGTATTTAATTAACCAATACATAATTTTCATTACCAAACCAATCCAAAGGATTTTAGTAAACAATAGGAAAATAAAAAACATTAGTAATCAAAGCCTAATTTTCTTAAGAATAATGTCAGAAGCATGCGTTAAGAGCATGGACCATGGCAATTTCGATGTCTGTCTTCTTCAAAGCTGGGGCATCATTGTCACCATATCCAGTCAAATCACCCATTGGGTACAAAATTATGAAATATTGTTATATTGGATTACTAATTTATTTTAATTAATGTTATATACTTCTCAATTTTCTTTATCTATCACCCATTGGGTACAAAATTATGAAATATTGTTAATTTATTATCATTTTCATAATAATACCAATCTAAAATTATATATATTATATGAATTGAACACATGTATAACTGTTCTTTAACACACACAAATGTGAACTCTAGTTATGTATTTGTTGAGCAAACTCTTCTTTCACACACAAATGTGAACTCTAGTTATGTATTTGTTGAACACTAGCTATAAGAAAATATCATAATTTCGTAGAAAGTTTTGCAAATTTTTAATAAATTATGAAATATTCTTCAATGGGAGTTATGAAGAAAAAATATATATGTTGAGTTAATCTTCAATGAGGACATGCTTTTTCTTTTTGGTATTCAATAATATTAGGAAAGAAGATAATTTATCACAATGAGAAAATCTGAAATTGTTAAAATGTATTATGAAATTAAAAATAGTATATTTACCTTAAATAAGTTTGTTTTGATAAGAGACACATGAAAAATGAGAATCCAAACTAATATTTTTTTTTAAAACAAATCAGTTTATTCACATCTAATCAATATACTTGTCCCACCTATTCCTCCATTTTTATTCCTTATTGTAAGCTTGTTGTAGCTCCTCTACTCCTCCTTTCTTTGGTCTGCCACTACATATTTCTTATTTTCTCATTTGCCCCTCTCCTACACCAGCATCTCTAATAGAAGCATGGTTCAAATCTGAAAACATAGGATGCCGATCTTGAAAACATATGTTGTCTTCAGAATTTGGACATGAACTAAAATATTTTTTGAACATTTTTTCAAATTATTAATCCTTCAGATTTATTTGGTGAAATATTAGGTTTTTGACCGAGTCTACTACTACAAGTCTTTTATAAATATAAAAATACAATAATATTTAGAGAAGAAATAAAGTAAAAATATTTTGGATAGTGAGTCTTAGTTAGTAAACTTAAATAGTTTAATTTGAAATTTAGCACAATATTGATGATGCAATCAAATGTCAATTTGTAAAGATTTGCTCACACACACTAACCACCTCAACAAAAGAAAAACTTGATACCACAGTTATTCATGAGTAGGGCTACAAATGAAGAGAGTTATTATGAACAATAGTGGAGATCAACTCGTTTAAGTGAACTCAGTTCGTCTCGTCTCCTTAGTCAAAACGATCTTAAACATGAAAATGAGTTCGGATGAGTAAAAGAGTGAAGCCGAGCTTTTTTCTTTTAAACTAGTACTCGGCTCGTTAAACTCGAAATCGCTTGGACTCGGTCCGGTTTCGGTAATAATTTAGCTGGATTCAGCTCGAACTCAGTTAAAATTTTATTTTAATAAATTATTTATAATGATATATATTACAAATGATAAATTATTACTAATCACTAATATATTTATAAATATATTTTTCTCGTCGTTTATTAATAATTTAATTATTATGGAAATGTCGTTCATATTTCGAAATTTAACGCTTAATTTTTTCATAAGAGAACTATCAAACATTGTAATCATGATTTATTTGTCTCCAATTTTTTCATAATTTCATGAACATCATTAAATAACCTGTAATTTAGATACACCCGATTTTAGTAAAATATTAGAACATAATAAAATTTTGACCTCTATATTTTAAAAAGTAATGTACGATTTCTAAAATTAGCATTTTCTAAACAGTGTAAAATAAAATTGGACATATTCTTAAACCTCGACGTCAAAAATAAATATATATAGATTTAAGAAACAAGTGTAGATCGATAATGTTTATATCATTATAAGAAAAAGTTTATTAATCAATATTGAACATTACTATTCTTTCGGTCGTTACACTCTGATCATCTCGTTTCATTTTTTTAAAAATAATTAATCTCGGCTCGGTTAAGAAAGAACTTGACTTGTTTGCAGCTCGATGAGTTTGATTTGATTTGCAAATGTAACTACTAAGCTGTAAGATTATAGTCTTTGTACCATATTAGAACTTTATTACATATGAATTTACACGTACTTTTTATGAATATTTAAAATTAATTGTCGTAAATTTATGTAATTGTATTTTAATTTAAGTTATATACGTGTTAACCAAAGTTTTATATGAGTTTTATTTATTTATTTTTTTGTAATTTTGTAATTAAAGACAGTTTGCATGCACCTATATATATGTTGAGTTAATCTTCAATGATGATGATACCTTTTTCTTTTGGTATTCACTAATATTAGGAAAGAAGATAATTCACAATAATAAGGAAATCCTAAATTATTAAAATGTAATAAGAAATTAAAAATAGTACATTTACCTTTAATTAGTTTACTTATTTAAATGAGAATCCAAACTAATGAAAATTTAGAAAAAAATGAGAATCCAAACTAATGAAATTTAGAGAAAAAATTACTTTATTCAAATTTAATATATTTGTACCCATATTCCTCAATTTTTATTCCTTGTTTTATGTATCACCTCCTGAAAGATTGTTCTAGCCAGGAGATGCCACCCACACATTCCTCATTTTCCAATTTGCCCCATTCACCATCTCTAAAAGCATGGGTCAATTCTGACTTTTTTGATAGTCTTTGTTCATAACATTTATTATTTTAATTCAAATTTTTCTATTTTAATTTTGAAAATTATGATATATTGTTTATTTAGTTTATGTTTTATTAATTTTGATGATTATCAATTTGATATTCAACGGATCAATAACTAAACAAACTCTAGAATTCAATATGATCTATCTTCTCCTAACTTTTCTATAATTGTAAGTTTGAGGATTGATGATTAATGTGGGAGTTATGAAGAAAAAAATATATATGTTGAGTTAATCTTCTATGAGGACATGCTTTTTCTTTTTGGTATTCAATAATATTAGGAAAGAGGATAATTTATCACAATGAGAAAATCTGAAATTGTTAAAATGTATTATGAAATTAAAAATAGTATATTTACCTTAAATAAGTTTGTTTTGATAAGAGACACATGAAAATTGAGAATCCAAACTAATAACTTTTTTTAAAAAAATTCACTTTCTTCACATCGAACTAATCAATATATCTGTCCCACCTATTCCTCCATTTTTATTCCTTATTGTAGATGGCTAATACCAAGCAAATCCCCTAGTAAATCTAGTGGATGAAAGGTTAAGAGAAAGCCACCGGCACACAAGGTTACATATTTTATTAAATGCCTATAATAGAATTCTATGACCTTATTGCCTATAATAGAATTCAGTATGATCTATCTTCTCCTAACATTTCTATAATTGTAAGTTTGAGGATTGATGATTTATGTGGGAGTTATGAAGAAAAAATATATATATTGATTTAATCTTCAACAAGGACATGTTTTTTCCTTTTGGTATTCAATAATATTAGGAAAGAGGATAATTTATGAAAATGAGGAAATCTAAAATTGTTAAAATGTATTATGAAATTAAAAATAGTATATTTATCTTAAATAAGTTTGTTTTCATAAGAGACACATGAAAAATGAGAATCCAAAGAAATAATCCCTACCCTAGCTTTAAGATTGATTATAGACGGTCAGATGGAGGTTTTCCCATCCCCATTTGTTCCTTCAAACTTTTATATACATCTTCATTAGGAAGTGATAAACAAGAAATAAATCTCAAAATATTTGAAGAAGAATTATAACTAGGTAATTTAAGTGATTATTTCTCTTTTAATTTTTTCCTGTATATGAAGTACAGTTTAAAGTTCTTCCTAGGCATTTTGATCTATCTATTTATTTGTATGTCATTTAGTATTCATAAGAGGTATTGATTGAAAACCATTCTTATTTTATTTGTAGATGGCTGATACCAAGCAAACCCCCTAGTAAATCTAGTGGATGAAAGGTTAAGAGAAAGCAGCTGGCACACAAGGTTACATATCTTATTAAATGCCTATAATAGAATTCGTATGATCTATGTTCTCCTAACTTTTCTATAATTGTAAGCTTGAGGATTGATGATTTATGTGGGAGTTATGAAGAAAAAATATATATGTTGAGTTAATCTTCAATGAGGACAAGCTTTTTCCTTTTGGTATTCAAAAATATTAGGAAAGAGGATTAATTATCACAATGATGAGGAAAGCTGAAATTGTTAAAATGTATTATGAAATTAAAAATAGTATATTTACATTAAATAAGTTTGTTTTGATAAGAGACACATGAAAAATGAGAATCCAAACTAATAATTTTTTTTAAAACAAATCACTTTATTCATATTTAATCAATATATTTGTCCCACCTATTCCTCCATTTTTATTCCTTATTGTAAGCTTGTTCTAGCTCCTCTTCTCCTACAGCCATGAGACGCCATTCATTTACTCCTCCTTTCTTTGGTCTTCCACTATATATTTCTTATTTTCCCATTTTCCCCTCTCGTACACCAGCATCTCTAATAGAAGCATGGTTCAAATATGAAAACATAGGATGCCGAACTTGAAAACATATGTTGTCTTTAGAATTTAGACATGAACTAAAATATTTTTTGAACATTTTTTTCAAATTATTATTCCTTCAGATTTCATTTGGCGAAATATTGGGTTTTTCACCGAGTCTACTACTAGCAGTCTTTTATAAATTTAAAAATACAATAATAATTAGAGAAGAAATAAAATAAAAATATTTTGGATCGGGAGTCTTAGTTAGTAAACTTAAATAGTTTAATTTTGAATTTAGCACAATATTGCTCATGCAATCAAATGTAAATTTGTAAATATTTGCTCACACACACTAACCACCTCAACAAAAGAAAAATTTGATACCATAGTTGTTCATGAGTACGGCTACAAATAAACAGAGTTATTATGAACAACACTGGAGATCGGCTCGTTTAAGTGAATTCAGTTCGTCTCGTCTCCTTAGTTAAAACGATGTTAAACATGAAAATGAGTTCGGATGAGTAAACGAGTGAAGCCGAGCGTTTTTCTTTTAAACTAGTACTCGGCTCGTTAAACTCGAAATCGCTTGGACTAGTCCGGTTTCGGTAATAATTTAGCTCGGAATCAGCTCGAACTCAGTTAAAATTCTGTTATAATAAATTATTTATAATGATATATATTACAAATGATAAATTATTACTAATCACTAATATATTTATAAATATATTTTTCTCGTCGTTTATTAATAATTTAATTATTATGGAAATGTCATTCATATTTCAAAATTTAACGTTTAATTTTTTCATAAGAGAACTATCAAACATTTTAATCATGATTTATTTGTCTCCAATTTTTTCATAATTTCATGAACATCATTAAATAACCTGTAATTTACATACACCCAATTTTAGTAAAATATTAGAACATAATAAAATTTTGACATCTATATTTTAAAAAGTAATGTACGATTTCTAAAATTAGCATTTTCTAAACAGTGTAAAATAAAATTGGACATATTCTTAAACCTCGACGTCAAAAATAAATATATATAGATTTAAAAAACAAGTGTAGATCGATAATGTTTATATCATTATAAGAAAAAGTTTATTAATCCATATTGAACATTACTATTCTGTCGGTCGTTACACTCTGATCAGCTCGTTTCATTTTTTTAAAAATAATTAAACCCGGCTCGGTTCAAAAAGAACTTGACTTGTTTGCAGCTCGATGAGTTTGAGTTGATTTGCAAATGTAACTACTAAGCTCCGTATCATATGGTAAGATTATAGTCTTTGTACCATATTAGAACTTTATTACATATGAATTTACACGTACTTTTTATGAATATTTAAAATTAATTGTCGTAAATACATGTAATTGTATTTTAATTTAAGTTATATATGTGTTAACCAAAGTTTTGTATGAGTTTTATTTATTTATTTTTTTGTAATTTTGTAGTTAAAGACAGTTTGCATGCACGTATATATATATATATATATATATATATATATATATCTATATATGAATATATAGGTTCAAGATCAAATACAAAATTCTTAAGTACAAGATAAAATTTTTTTTGATATAAAATCTATTCTAATTTTATGTTGAGTTCTTCAATATAAATTGGAATAATTTAATCCAATAAGGACAAACTGGGTATTTGTACAACATCTCGATAAGTCACTATCTAGTTCTCGATAAGAGTCAAGAAAGTGACATCTGTACTTGAGTTCTCTATAGGTCATGAGACTTCTCTACAAGCAAATATTAACAGTTCATTATTCACTTTTTGACAAGTCACATCTCTACCCTATAAATACCCAGACATCTCGACATAACCCCTCTTTACGCTTTTGAGATCTCAATTGACCTAGTTTCTGCAAAATTTCACCAATCTCTTTCGTTTCAACTTTTTCTTTCTCAAATCACTTACCCACTAAAACGCAAACTCTTTAATGGTTGCTAACAATATGAGAACTGTTATTTCCAAGGATGGAACCAATTATCTGGCTTTTGTGGATCCAACTCAAGAACCTGATAACTTTAAGTGCTTTGTCAAGTTCATTTCTGATTCCTATATTTCAGGAGGATTAACTGTAAACCCAGAGCTCTACCTGGATGTCTTGAACGATTTCTGGAGCACTGTAGTCATGAACACCGTTGTTCATGAGAATCAAGCAGTTTTCATGATGGTTAACCGTACAATTAGGGGTATTTCTGCGGAGTTCAATGCCGAGGACATCAACAAGGTCCTGTGTATTCCTATAGACAACTTTGTTGAAGCTGCCACAACTCAGGAATTGGTTGAATTCATGGACTTTATCAACTATAGTAAAAAGATGGACATGTCCAGGCTAAACAAGAAAAACTTGAGGAGGCAATGGTAATTTTATTTGACTCCATAACCAGGGCATTCACATGCAGGAAACTGGCCATGATAATATTTATGCGAATACTTGAGTTAAGCACCACACATAAAGTGTTAACCTGTTCTGTGTTTATATACTACATAGCTACAATCAATCCCTATCAAATACAAGATATGTTACAGTATAACTCTTCTACTTTCTATACATATCTAAATCAACTACGATCCTACAAATCAGCACCTCATGATTTATCTCGCAGAATTGACTTATCCACTCAGATCCTGACAGTAATCTTATCCTGACGGCTTGCCATATCCTGACTGTCAAACAGATCCTGATTGGCTTAACATATTCTAATTCCTCTCTCAGATCTTGACGCCTTGATAAATCGATCCCTGACATAGATAATTATTAAAATTTCTCCGCCAATTTATGCTTTGCAGAATAAGCATAAATTCTAAAGTAATGTCTAGTGCCAAAAACCAAAGAGATAAATTGTAGAGTACAAAGCATACTGTATTTTAGACTTTAATTTTTATATTTATTGATAAACTCTACAGTATCTTTGAACAAAAACTTTAAATCTATCATCAAACTTTTTCAACAATATCTCTTCTAATCTGATATTCTAGTTTTTCCCATATCCAGATTAATTTGACAGTTGATAGATAGAAGCCCTTAAGTTTATGATGGGAATTCTTGCAATCATCAACTCGTCCAGTGTCACATAACAAGCATTAGAACCATCAGGATTCATGGTTTTTTGTCTGTGTAAGAACATTTTCAATAATAGCTCCTCCTTTCGTCATATTGACTTCTTGCCTTTTGAAATTTATGTATGTGGGAATATATGATCCAAATTAATATTGAGCATCATCCAGTATCTTTTTTCTGATATTGGCAAGAATCATGTTCGACCATAACCTTGAACTTTCATCTTCAACTCTTAGCAAATAGTGAATGTATTTCAGTTCCTTTGTTGACATGATCATCAGTTCATCAAGTGAAAGAACTTGAATTTGATCATTTTGCAATAAGAGTAAGATCTTCTGTTCAGGTTCTGAACCATCATGTTTGTCAAGTATAATCTTCACAACTTTAAGTCTTTCCAGATGATCAACAATTACTTCCTGACCAGGACTATCAGCAAGAGTTTATATTGGTTCTTGATTTTTGGAAATACTTGAGCTTTTCTTTCTGCTATTTCATGTAACATCTTCTTATCTATACTCCTCCATCTATTCATTTGAGGTCTTTTACGCATGTTCCTGTATGCTTGATTTGCTTTATCAACAGCAATTCTGATTTTTCTTCCCGTGCTCTTTTATCTCTGTCAAAAACCATTTCTTCTTCCTTAAAGTTTTCAGCATTAAAGGCTTCACAATAAGCAGAAAGAATCTCTAAATCCACTCGAAATAGAATTTCTTCTTCTTCAATTTTAACATAATGAGGAGTTACTATCACTCTATCAGTGTCAGGAAAAGAATCAGAACTTGTTTCTTTGTTGTCAGGAATTGAACTTGGAGTAACACGAGCAGCTTCTAAATTAGATCCATGTGATCTACCCTTAGAGACTTGAGTTGACTGTGTAGTTTGATTTTGAATTCCAGTTCCAGTTTAAACTATCACAACATCAGAGGTCTTCTTTGCTTGCTTATCACCATCATCGGAATTGGTATTCTCTTCAAAACTGATTCAGGTTGACACTTTGTCTTTGGTACTATCTCCCCCTTTTTGGCATCTAGACTTTGTAGAAGAGAGAGAATAACATCCAACTTAGAATTTGTTATAGTCTGACTTGCTTCCAGAGCTGCGAGCTTCTCAGAAATTTGATCCTGCTTAGCTTCCATGCTGAACATCCTCTTGATCAAGCCATTATGTTCGTTTGTTCCTTTAATAATCACTGAAAAATCAACAATATTTTCTCTAAGATCAACATTATCTTTCTTGAGTGTAGAGACAGAAGAATGCAATCCTTTAACTAAAACCGTTGTAGCATTGATAGACACTTTCATATCAGAATTAGAAACCAAATGAACAGAATGATCAACTAAAGTCTGAGCAGATTCCAGAGAGATCTTTTCACTTGGTAGTCCCAAGAGTGATTCCATTCATAAGCCCTATGAGTATTAAGAGTGGGAGCATGACCAGATGATGAACCAAAAATAGATAATTTAGATACTTTTATTCCAGCTTTCAGAGCAGCATCATCAGGATTATCAATGTCTACACGGGTGTAGAGAAACCACAAGTACCCAGTCAAACCACAAGTATGCTTCATCTCCTACAACTTCTTGAAGAATTCGCGTCTTACTTGGCATGTGGGTCCTCGACATGTGGCTGTCCAAATCATCATGTGGGGCCACGTTCACTGTGATCATACTCATTTCTCACCGATGTTATTTCCCACCTAGGAATTTCATCATTTCCTATCGATTTTGGGGCATTTCCTACCAATTCCTCGGTAGGAAATACCCGTTTTTCTTGTATTGTAATATGATATTTTATTTTTATTAAAAAAATCATTTCTTTAATATAGATGTGTGCTTAGCCGTTACTAATTTATTTTAATTAGTGTTATATACTTCTCAATTTTCTTTATCTATCACCCATTGGGTACAAAATTATGAAATATTGTTAATTTATTATCATTTTCTTAATAATACCAATCTAAAATTTTATATATTATATGAATTGAACACATGTATAACTATTCTTTAATACAAACAAATGTGAACTCTAGTTATGTATTTTTTTTATCGTAGGTAACCCGCAGCCGCTACCCTTCGGGTGCGCACCGGCTAAACCCTACGGGTTCACGTAATAGCCTGCAAACCACGTGAACCAAGGTAAACCGCATTTAAGCGACAGGCTCTGGATCGGGAGGTATAATCATAGATTCTCCTCCCGTGGGATTCGAACCTGTGACCAAGAGGTTAGTTTTCCTCTCTTTAACCAACTGAGCCAACCCTTGCGGGCAACTCTAGTTATGTATTTTTTGAGCACTAGCTATAAGAAAATATCATAATTTCGTAGAAAGTTTTGCAATTTTTTAATAAATTATGAAATATTCTAAAAATGTTGTATGTATAAAATAAATGTTTTTCAAAATTTTACTCATTTATTATTAAATGATGTTAAACTCAAGTGATATATGTAATAACCAACAAAATTTGTACCATGTATAAATCTTAGTATGTTTTGCACACAATCATCTATATTTTCTATAATTTTAGAATTATTACCTTTTTATTAAAAAAAGATCCACAATCCAAATATTTTTGAAGACTCCAATAAAAACACGTTGATCGAATGGAGTTTATGATCCCTACCCTAGCTTTAAGATTGATTATAGACCGTTAGATGGAGGTTTCCCCATCCCCATTTGTTCGTTCAAACTTTTATATACATCTTCATTAGAAAGTGATAAACAAGAAATAAATATCAAAATATTTGAAGAAGAATTATAACTAGGTAATTTAAGTGATTATTTCTCTTTTAATTTTTTCCTGTATATGAAGTATAGTTTAAAGTTCTTCCTAGGCATTTTGATCTATCTAATTATTTGTATGTCATTTAGTATTCATAAGAGGTATTGATTGAAAACCATTTTTATTTTATTTGTAGATGGCTAATTCCAAACAAACCCCCTAGTAAATCTAGTGGATGAAAGGCTAAGAGAAAGCAGCTGGCACACAAGATTACATATCTTATTAAATGCCTATAATAGAATTCAGTATGATCTCTCTTCTCCTAACTTTTCTATAATTGTAAGTTTGAGGATTGATGATTTATGTGGAAGTTATGAAGAAAAAAATATATATGTTGAGTTAATCTTCAATGAGGACATGCTTTTTCCTTTTGGTATTCAATAATATTAGGAAAAAAGATAATTTATCACAATGAGGAAATCTGAAATTGTTAAAATGTATTATGAAATTAAAAATAGTATATTTACCTTAAATAAGTTTGTTTTGATAAGAGACACATGAAAAATGAGAATCCAAACTAATAATTTTTTTTTAAAACAAATCACTTTATTCACATCTAATCAATATATTTGTCCCACCTATTCCTCCATTTTTATTCCTTATTGTAAGCTTGTTATAGCTCCTCTTCTCCTACAACCATGAGACACCATTAATTTACTCCTCCTTTCTTTGGTCTGCCACTACATATTTCTTATTTTTCCATTTGCCCCTCTCCTACACCAGCATCTCTAATAGAAGCATGGTTCAAATCTGAACACATAGGATGCCGATCTTGAAAACATATGTTGTCTTTAGAATTTGGACATAAACTAAAATATTTTTTGAACATTTTTTTTCAAATTATTATTCCTTCAGATTTTATTTGGTGAAATATTGGGTTTTTGACCGAGTCTACTACTACTAGTCTTTTATAAATATAAAAATACAATAATATTTAGAGAATAAATAAAGTAAAAAATTATGGATCGTGAGTCTTAGTTAGTAAACTTAAATAGTTTAATATCGTTTAAGTGAACTCAGTTCGTCTCGTCTCCTTAGTCAAAACGATCTTAAACATGAAAATGAGTTCGGATGAGTAAAAGAGTGAAGCCGAGCTTTTTTCTTTTAAACTAGTACTCGGCTCGTTAAACTCGAAATCGCTTGGATTCAGTCCGGTTTCGGTAATAATTTAGCTCGGAATTAGCTCGAACTCAGTTAAAATTCTGTTATAATAAATTATTTATAATGATATATATTACAAATGATAAATTATTACTAATCACTAATATATTTATAAATATACTTTTCTCGTCGTTTATTAATAATTTAATTATTATGGAAATGTCGTTCATATTTCAAAATTTAACGCTTAATTTTTTCATAAGAGAACTATCAAACATCGTAATCATGATTTATTTGTCTCCAATTTTTTCATAATTTCATGAACATCATTAAATAACCTGTAATTTACATACACCCGATTTTAGTAAAATATTAGAACATAATAAAATTTTGACATCTATATTTTAAAAAGTAATTTACGATTTCTAAAATTAGCATTTTCTAAATAGTGTAAAATAAGATTGTACATATTCTTAAACCTCGACGTCAAAAATAAATATATATAGATTTAAGTTTATTAATCAATATTGAACATTACTATTCTTTCGGTCATTAAACTCTGATCATCTCGTTTCACTTTTTAAAAATAATTAACCTCAGCTCGGTTCAGAAAGAACTTGACTTGTTTGCAGCTCGATGAGTTTGATTTGATTTGCAAATGTAACTACTAAGCTCCGTATCATATAGTAAGATTATAGTCTTTGTACCATATTAGAACTTTATTACATATGAATTTACACGTGCTTTCTATAAATATTTAAAATTAATTGTCGTAAAATATATGTAATTGTATTTTAATTTAAGTTATATATGTGTTAACCAAAGTTTTATATGAGTTTTATTTTTTTATTTTTTTTAATTTTGTAGTTAAAGACAGTTTGCATGCACCTATATATATATATATCTATATATGAATATATAGGTTTAAGATCAAATACAAAATTCTTAAGTACAAGATAACAATTTTTTTGATTCTACTTATATAACACGGGTTAAACATCATTTATTCACTAATAACTTAAATTATAATAAATAAATGTAATTTATTTCTTCGATATCCTTCTCATTCGCCAATACTAAATTAGTTCACCCAAAAAATATTAGGTACAGAAATTATAAAATATTGTTAATTTATTTTGATTTTATTAATAATACCAATTTAAAATTATATATGATATGAATTCAACACATGCATAACTATTGTTTAACACACACGAGTTTGAACTCTAGTTATGTATTTGTTGAGCATAGCTATAAGAAAATATGAGACTTTCGTAGAAATTTTTGTAACTTTTTCATAAATTATGAAATTTTATGAAAATGTTGTACGTATATAGTAAATATTTTTAAAAATTTTACTCATTTATTGTTAAATGATGTTAAATTCAAGTGATATATGTAATAATCAAAATTTACTCATTTATTGTTAAATGATGTTAAATTCGAGTGATATATGTAATAACCAAAAAAGTTTGTACATAATTTGTACTGGATTTTATAATCAAAATTTATTGGTCGAGTGTGATTAGTCGGGTGAATTTAGTCTAGTTATTAGTAAGCCCATTTGTAAAAATCTACTCTTATTTTTAGAAATTAAAATATTCTTTTTAAATCTTTGCATATTTTGCACACAATCATCTAGATTTTTATTAATTTTAGAATTATTACCATTTTATCTATAAAAGATCATCGATCCAAATATTTTTGAACACTCCAATAAGAACACGTTGAGTAGGATTTATGATCCGCACCTACCTTTAAGATTGATTATAGACCGTCAGATGGAGGGGGGGAACTCACAAAACTACACTTAAGAGCCGTCAATTCATGTAGAAACTACTAAGTACATCATTAGCAACTTGTAATTGTTAAATCAAAACATAATTCCCCTGCCCCATATATAAAAACAGTTTCCCCCTCCCCATTTGTTCTTCAAACTTTTATATACATCCACTAGGAAGTGATAAAGAGAAAATAAACCTCAAAATATTTGAAGAAGAATTATAGCTAGGTAATTTATTAAGTGACCATTTCTCTTTATTTTTTTCCTCTATATGAAGTACAATTTAAATTTCTTCCCAGGAATTCTAATCTATCTAATTATATGTATGTCATATAGTATTCATCAAAGGTATTGATTGAAAACCATTCTTATTTTATTTTTAGATGGCTCGTACCAAGCAAACTGCTCGTAAATCTATTGGAGGAAAGGTTCCTCGAAAGCCGCTCACACACAAGGTTACATCTTATTAAATGCCTATAATAGAATACATTATGATCTATCTTCTCCTAACTTGATATATCTTCTCCTAACATTTCTGTGTTTTGTTCTCCATCACAGGTTGCTCGTATGCGTGCTCCAACAACTGGTGCCTATAGGAAGCCACATAGATACTGCCCTGGAACAGTTGCCCTTCGGTATATATTTATCAATTCATGTTATTTATTGAAACATCATTTCCTGGTTGTTGCCCAAGGCTAATCATACAGTAATTTCTTGTAGTGAGATCCGTAAGTATCAGAAGACTACTGAGCTTTTGATATTAAAACTTCCATTCCAGAGGCTTGTACGTGAAATTGCTCAAGGAATTAAGGTTAATTAGTTTTTAGTATATTTTTTCAAATAACTTTACCCAAGAGAAACCTTATCTTTGTGTATGGCATGTGCCAAATTTATTTCTAATTTGCAATAGTGAATTTGTTGTTACAGAGTGATTTGTGTTTCCAGAGCCATCTTTGTGTATGGCATGTGCCAAATTTATTTCTAATTTGCAATAGTGAATTTGTTGTTACAGAGTGATTTGTGTTTCCAGAGCCATGCAGTCCTGGCTCTACAGGAGGCATCGGAGGCCTACCTGGTAGGCCTATTCCATGATGCCAACTTGTGTTTAATTCATGCTAAGCTGGTGACAATAATGCCAAAGGACATTCAGCTGGCAAGGAGGATCGGCGGAGAGTGTGCTTAAGCAGTTGATTCTGCCCGAGAGCAGTTTAATTAAAATAGTAGTTGTAATTGTAAGTTTGAGGATTGCTGATATATGTGGGAGTGATGAAGAAAAATTATATATGTTGAGTTAATCTTCAATGAGGAAGATACCTTTTTCTTTCGGTATTCACTAATATTAGGAAAGAAGATAATTCAAATAATGAGGAAATCCTAAATTATTAAAATGTAATAAGAAATGAAAAATAGTACATTTACCTTTAATTAGTTTACTTATTAAAATGAGAATCCAAACTAATGAAAATTTAGAAAAAAATGAGAATCCAAACTAATGAAATTTAGTGAAAAAAATTACTTTATTCAAATTTAATATATTTGTACCCTTATTCCTCAATTTCTATTCCTTGTTGTATGTATTACCTCATGAAAGATTGTTCTAGCCAGGAGATGCCACTCACACATTCCTCATTTTCCAATTTGCCCCTCTCACCATCTCTAAAAGCATGGGTCAATTTGACTTTTTTGATAGTCTTTGTTCATAACATTTATTATTTTAATTCAAATTTTGTTATTTTAATTTTGAAAATTATGATATATAGTTTATTTAGTTTGTGTTTTATTAATTTTGATGATTATACATTTGATATTCAATCGGATCAATACTAAACAAACTCTAGAATTCAGTATGATATATCTCGTAACTTTTCTATAATTGTAAGTTTGAGAATTGATGATTTATGTGGGAGTTATGAAGAAAAAATATATATGTTGAGTTAATCTTCAATGAGGACATGCTTTTTCTTTTTGGTATTCAATAATATTAGGAAAGAAGATAATTTATCACAATGAGGAAATCTGAAATTGTTAAAATGCATTATGAAATTAAAAATAGTATATTTACCTTAAATAAGTTTGTTTTGATAAGAGACACATGAAAAATGAGAATCCAAACTAATAATTTTTTTTTAAAACAAATCACTTTATTCACATCTAATCAATATATTTGTCCTACCTATTCCTCCATTTTTATTCCTTAATGTAAGCTTGTTCTAGCTCCTCTGCTCCTACAGCCATGAGATTACCATTCATTTACTCCTCCTTTCTTTGGTCTGCCACTACATATTTCTTATTTTCCCATTTGCCCCTCTCCTTCCCGAGCATCTCTAATAGAAGCATGGTTCAAATCTGAAAACATAGGATGCCGATCTTGAAAACATATGTTCTCTTTAGAATTTGGACATGAACTAAAATATTTTTTGAACATTTTTTTCAAATTATTATTCCTTCAGATTTTATTTGGTGAAATATTGGGTTTTTAACCGAGTCTACTACTACAAGTCTTTTATAAATATAAAAATACAATAATATTTAGAGAAGAAATAAAGTAAAAATATTTTGGATCGTGAGTCTTAGTCAGTAAACTAAAATAGTTTAATTTTGAATTTAGCACAATATTGATGATGCAATCAAATGTCAATTTGTAAAGATTTGCTCACACACACTAACCACCTCAACAAAAGAAAAACTTGATATCACAGTTATTCAAGAGTAGGGCTACAAATAAACAGAGTTATTATGAACAATACTGGAGATCGGCCCTTTTAAGTGAACTCAGTTCGTCTCGTCTCCTTAGTCAAAACGATCTTAAACATGAAAATGAGTTCGGATGAGTAAAAGAGTGAAGCCGAGCTTTTTTCTTTTAAACTAGTACTCGGCTCGTTAAAATCAAAATCGCTTGAACTCAGTCCGGTTTCGGTAATAATTTAGCTCGGAATCAGCTCGAACTCAGTTAAAATTCTGTTATAATAAATTATTTATAATGATATATATTACAAATGATAAATTATTACTAATAACTAATATATTTATAAATATATTTTTCTCATCGTTTATTAATAATTTAATTATTATGGAAATGTCATTCATATTTCGAAATTTAACGCTTAATTTTTTCATAAGAGAACTATCAAACATTGTAATCATGATTTATTTGTCTTCAATTTTTTCATAATTTCATGAACATCATTAAATAACCTGTAATTTAGATACACCCGATTTTAGTAAAATATTAGAACATAATAAAATTTTGACATCTATATTTTAAAAAGTAATGTACGATTTCTAAAATTAGCATTTTCTAAACAGTGTAAAATAAAATTGGACATATTCTTAAACCTCGACGTCAAAAATAAATATATATATTTAAGAAACAGGCGTAGATCGATAATGTTTATATCATTATAAGAAAAAGTTTATTAATCGATATTGAACATTACTATTCTTTCGGTCGTTAAACTCTGATCAGCTCATTTCATTTTTTAAAAATAATTAACCTCGACTCGGTTCAAAAATAACTTGACTTGTTTGCAGCTCGATGAGTTTGAGTTGATTTGCAAATGTAACTACTAAGCTCCGTATCATATAGTAAGATTATAGTCTTTGTACCATATTAGAACTTTATTACATATGAATTTACACGTACTTTTTATGAATATTTAAAATTAATTGTCGTAAATATATGTAATTGTATTTTAATTTAAGTTATATATGTGTTAACCAAAGTTTTGTATGAGTTTTATTTATTTATTTATTTATTTATAATTTTGTAGTTAAAGACAGTTTGCATGCACGTATATATATATATCTATATATGAATATATAGGTTCAAGATCAAATACAAAATTCTTAAGTAAAAGATAAATTTTTTTTTGATATAAAATCTATTCTAATTTTATGTTGAGTTCTTCAATATAAATTGGAATAATTTAATCCAATAAGGACAAACTGGGTATTTGTACAACATCTCGATAAGTCACTATCTAGTTCTCGATAAGAGTCAAGAAAGTGACATCTGTACTTGAGTTCTCTATAGGTCATGAGACTTCTCTACAAGCAAATATTAACAGTTCATTATTCACTTTTTGACAAGTCACATCTCTACCCTATAAATACCCAGACATCTCGACATAACCCCTCTTTACGCTTTTGAGATCTCAATTGACCTAGTTTCTGCAAAATTTCACCAATCTCTTTCGTTTCAAGTTTTTTCTTTCTCAAATCACTTACCCACTAAAACCCAAACTCTTTAATGGTTGCTAACAATATGAGAACTGTTATTCCCAAGGATGGAACCAATTATCTGGCTTTTGTGGATCCAACTCAAGAACCTGATAACTTTAAGTGCTTTGTCAAGTTCATTTCTGATTCCTATATTTCAGGAGGATTAACTGTAAACCCAGAGCTCTACCTGGATGTCTTGAACGATTTCTGGAGCACTGTATTCATGAACACCATTGTTCATGAGAATCAAGCAGTTTCCATGATGGTTAACCGTACAATTAGGGGTATTTTTGCGGAGTTCAATGCCGAGGACATATCCTGACTGTCAAACAGATCCTGATTGGCTTAACATATCCTAATTCCTCTGTCAGATCTTGACGCCTTGATAAATCGATCCCTGACATTGATAATTATTAAAATTTCTCCGCCAATTTATGCTTTGCAGAATAAGCATAAATTCCAAAGTAATGTCTAGTGCCAAAAACCAAAGAGACAAATTGTAGAGTACAAAGCATACTGTATTTTAGACTTTAATTTTTATATTTATTGATAAACTCTACAGTATCTTTGAACAAAAACTTTAAATCTATCATCAAACTTTTTAAACAATATCTCTTCTAATATGATATTCTAGTTTTTCCCATATCCAGATTAATTTGACAGTTGATAAATAGAAGCCCTTAAGTTTATGATGGGAATTCTTTTAATCATCAACTCGTCCAGTGTCACATAACAAGCATTAGAACCATCATGATTCATGGTTATGTGTCTGTGTAAGAATATTTTCAATAATAGCTCCTCCTTTCGTCATATTGACTTCTTGCCTTTTGAAATTTATGTATATAGGAATATATGATCCAAATTAATATTGACCATCATCTAGTATCTTTTTTCTGATATTGGCAAGAATCATGTTTGACCATAACCTTGAAGTTTCATCTTCAACTCTTAGCAAATAGTGAATGTATTTCAGTTCCTTTGTTGACATGATCATCAGTTTATCAAGTGAAAGAACTTGAATTTGATCATTTTGCAATAAGAGTAAGATCTTCGGTTCAGGTTCTGAACCATCATGTTTGTCAAGTATAATCTTCACAACTTCAAGTCTTTCCAGATGATCAACAATTACTTCCTGACCAGGACTATCAGCAAGAGTTTATATTGGTTCTTGATTTTTAGAAATACTTGAGCTTTTCTTTCTGCTCTTTCATGTAACATCTTCTTATCTGTACTCCTCCATCTATTCATTTCAGGTCTTTTACGCATGTTCCTGTATGCTTGATTTGCTTTGTCAACAGCAATTCTGATTTTTCCTTCCCGTGCTCTTTCTTCTCTGTCAAAAACCATTTCTTCTTCCTTGAAGTTTTCAACATTAAAGGCTTCACAATAAGCAGAAAAAATCTGTAAATCCACTCGAAATAGAATTTCTTCTTCTTCAAATTTAACAGAATGAGGAGTTACTATCACTCTATCAGTATCAGGAAAAGAATCAGAACTTGTTTCTTTGTTGTCAGGAATTGAACTTGGAGTAACACGAGCAGTTTCTAAATTAGATCCATGTGATCTACCCTTAGAGACTTGAGTTGACTGTGTAGTTTGATTTTGAATTCCAGTTCCAATTTGAACTATCACAACATCAGAGGACTTCTTTGCTTGCTTATCACCATCATTGGAATTGGTATTCTCCTCGAAACTGATTCAGGTTGACACTTTATCTTTGGTACTATCTCCCCCTTTTGGGCATCTAGACTTTGTAGAAGAGAGAGATTAACATCCAACTTAGAATTTGTTGTAGTCTGACTTGCTTCCAGAGCTGCGAGCTTCTCACAAATTTGATCCTGCTTAGCTTCCATGCAGAACATCCTCTTGATCAAGCCATTATGTTTCTTTATTCCTTTAATAATCACTGAAAAATCAACAATATTTTCTCTAAGATCAACATTATCTTTCTTCAGTGTAGAGATAGAAGAATGCAATCCTTTAACTAAAACTGTTGTGGCATTGATAGATGCTTTCATATCAGAATTAGAAACCAAATGAACAGAATGATCAACTAAAGTCTGAGCAGATTCCAGAGAGATCTTCTCACTTGGTAGTCCCAAGAGTGATTCCATTCATAAGCCCTATGAGTATTAAGAGTGGGAGCATGACCAGATGATGAACCAAAAATAGACAATTTAAACTCGAAATCGCTTGGACTCAGTCCGATTTCGGTAATAATTTAGCTCGGAATCAGCTCGAACTAAGTTAAAATTCTGTTATAATAAATTATTTATAATGATATATATTACCATTGATAAATTATTACTAATCAATAATATATTTATAAATATATTTTTCTCGTCGTTTATTAATAATTTAATTATTATGGAAATGTCGTTCATATTTCAAAATTTAACGCTTAATTTTTTCATAAGAGAAGTATCAAACATTGTAATCATGATTTATTTGTCTCCAATTTTTTCATAATTTCATGAACATCATTAAATAACCTGTAATTTACATACACCCGATTTTAGTAAATTATTAGAACATAATAAAATTTTGACATCTATATTTTAAAAAGTAATGTACGATTTTTAAAATTAGCATTTTCTAAATAGTGTAAAATAAAATTGGACATATTCTTAAACCTCGACGTCAAAAATAAATATATATAAATTTAAGAAACAAGTGTAGATCGATAATGTTTATATCATTATAAGAAAAAGTTTATTAATCAATATTGAACATTACTATTCTTTCGGTCGTTAAACTCTGATGATCTCGTTTCATTTTTTTAAAAATAATTAACCTCGGCTCGATTCATAAAGAAATTGACTTGTTTGCAGCTCGATGAGTTTGATTTGATTTGCAAATGTAACTACTAAGTTCCGTATCATATAGTAAGATTATAGTCTTTGTACCATATTAGAACTTTATTACATATGAATTTACACGTACTTTTTATGAATATTTAAAATTAATTGTCATAAATTTATGTAATTGTATTTTAATTTAAGTTATATATGTGTTAACCAAAGTTTTATATGAGTTTTATTTATTTAGTTTTTTGTAATTTTGTAGTTAATGACAGTTTGCATGTACCTATATATATATATCTATATATGAATATGTAGGTTTTAGATCAAATACAAAATTCTTAAGTACAAGATTACAATTTTTTTGATTCTACTTATATAACTCGGGTTAAACATCATTTATTCACTAATAACTTAAATTTTAATAAATAAATGTAATTTATTTCTTCGATATCATTCTCATTCGCCAATATTAAATTAGGGCACATAATATAATATTTTATTTTTCTTCAAAAAACCAAAAGTTTATTTCTTTAATATAGAAGTGTGCTTAGTCATTACTAAAATTTTGTTAAATTAATATTATATACTTTACAATTTTCTTTATCAGTTCACCCAAAAAATATTGGGTACAAAAATTATAAAATATTGTTAATTTATTTTAATTTTATTAATAATACCAATTTAAAATTATATATGATATGAATTCAACCCATGCATAACTATTGTTTAACACACACGAGTTTGAACTCTAGTTATGTATTTGTTGAGCACAGCTATAAGAAAATATGAGACTTTCGTAGAAATTTTTGCAACTTTTTCATAAATTATGAAATGTTATGAAAATGTTGTACGTATATAGTAAATGTTTTTAAAAATTTTACTCATTTATTGTTAAATGATGTTAAATTCAAGTGATATATGTAATAATCAAAATTTACTCACTTATTCTTAAATGATGTTAAATTCTAGTAATATATGTAATAACCAAAAAAGTTTGTACATAAAAAAGTTTGTACGGGATTTTATAATCAAAATTTATTGGTCGAGCGTGATTACTCGGGTGAATTTAGTCTAGTTATTAGTAAGCCCATTTGTAAAAATCTGCTATTATTTTTAGAAATTAAAATATTCTTTTTAAATCTTTGCATATTTTGCACACAATCATCTAGATTTTTATTAATTTTAGAATTATTACCATTTTATCTATAAAAGATCCTCGATCCAAATATTTTTGAACACTCCAATAAGAACACGTTGAGTAGGATTTATGATCCGCACCTACCTTTAAGATTGATTATAGACCGTCAGATGGATGGGCGGGGAACTCACAAAACTACACTTAAGAGCCGTCAATTTATGTAGAAACTACGAAGCACATCATTAGTAACTTGTAACTGTTAAATCAAAATATAATCCCCCTGCCCCATATATAAAAACAGTTTCTCCCTCCCCATTTGTTCTTCAAACTTTTATATACATCTTCACTATGAAGTGATAATGAGAAAATAAACCTCAAAATATTTGAAGAAGAATTATAGCTAGGTAATTTATTAAGTGACCATTTCTCTTTATTTTTTTCCTCTATATATATAAAGTACAGTTTAAAGTTCTTCCCTTGAAATCTGATCTATCTAATTATATGTATGTCATATAGTATTCATCAAAGGTATTGATTGAAAACCATTCTTATTTAAGTTTTAGATGGCTCGTACCAAGCAAACTGCTCGTAAATCTAGTGGAGGAAAGGTTCCTGGAAAGCAGCTCACACACAAGGTTACATCTTATTAAATGCCTATAATACAATACATTATGATCTATCTTCTCCTAACTTGATATATCTTCTCCTAACATTTCTGTGTTTTGTTCTCTATCACAGGTTGCTCGTATGCATGCTCCAACAACTGGTGCCTATAGGAAGCCACATAGATACCACCCTGGAACAGTTGCCCTTCGGTATATATTTATCAATTCATGTTATTATTGAAACATCATTTCCTGGTTGTTGCCCAAGGCTAATCATACAGTAATTTCTTGTAGTGAGATCCGTAAGTATCAGAAGACTACTGAGCTTTTGATATTAAAACTTCCATTCCAGAGGCTTGTACGTGAAATTGCTCAAGGAATTAAGGTTAATTAGTTTTTAGTATATTTTTTCAAATAACTTTACCCAAGAGAAACCTTATCTTTGTGTATCGCATGTGCCAAATTTATTTCTAATTTGCAATAGTAAATTTGTTGTAGTCTGACTTGCTTCGAGAGCTGCGAGCTTCTCAGAAATTTGATCCTGCTTAGCTTCCATGCTGAACATCCTCTTGATCAAGCCATTACGTTTGTTTGTTCCTTTAATAATCACCGAAGAATGCAATCCTTTAACTAAAACTGTTGTGGCATTGATAGATGCTCTCATATCAGAATTAGAAACCAAATGAACAGAATGATCAACTAAAGTCTGAGCAGATTCCAGAGAGATCTTCTCACTTGGTAGTCCCAAGAGTGATTCCATTCATAAGCCCTATGAGTATTAAGAGTGGGAGCATGAACAGATGATGAACCAAAAATAGACAATTTAGATACTTTTATTCCAGCTTTCAGAGCAGCATCATCAGGATTATCATCATCAGGATTATCATCATCATCAGAATCATCAGACTCAGCATCATCACCAGAATATTTCTCAAGAACATCAAAATTAGTGTCAGGAACTATGCCTTTGAGCTTTAAATCAGGATTTGACTTAGAAGGCTTAGTTGCCTGTGATGATCCTTAAATACTACTAGAAAAAGATCAATATACACCAGTTCTGAACTGATGTCTATTTCCTTCAAAACCAATGTCTACACGGGTGTAGAGAAAAGTATTTTTTTTCACATCAGTCCAAAACTGATATAAAATGTCATCTCAGATATCAGTTCCTTTGATTTCACATCGGTCCCGAATCGTTGTTAAAAATCACCCCAGGCATCAGCTCCTTGCAAATATTGATCTCAAATATGTACATAAACATCGGTTTTAGGCGATGTCTGGTTAATATACATCAGCTATAAACTAATGTCTGGTTATTTAAAAACTGATGTTTTCGTAGCTGTAGAGAATGGGCTTTTTATATCAATTTTTTAAAACATTTATTATGTAGATAAACATTTTATACATAATTTATAGTTATATAAACTGATGTTAAATATTTGACTGATTAAATTATATACATACAAAAAAATAGATAAAATCAAAAACCAACCAATAGTATTGCATTTGATTAACCAATACATAATTTTCATTACCAAACCAATCCAAAGGATTTCAGTAAACAATAGGAAAATCAAAAACATTAGTAATCAAAGCCTAATTTTCTTAAGAATAATGTCAGAAGCATGCGTTAATAGCATTGGCCATGCCAATTTTGATGTTTGTCTTCTTCAAAGCTGGGGCATCATTGTCACCATATCCAGTCAAACCACAAGTATGCTTCATCTCCTACAACTTCTTGAAGAATTCGCGTCTTACTTGGCATGTGGGTCCTCGACATGTGGCTGTCCAAATCAACATGTGGGACCATGTTCACTGTGATCATACTCATTTCTCACCGATGTTATTTCCCACTAGGAATTTCGTCATTTCGTATCGATTTTGGGGCATTTCCTACCAATTCCTCGGTAGGAAATACCCGTTTTTCTTGTATTGTAATATGATATTTTATTTTTCTTAAAAATATCATTTCTTTAATATAGATGTGTGCTTAGCCGTTACTAATTTATTTTAATTAATGTTATATACTTCTCAATTTTCTTTATCTATCACCCATTGGGTACAAAATTATGAAATATTGTTAATTTATTATCATTTTCATAATAATACCAATCTAAAATTATATATATTATATGAATTGAACACATGTATAACTATTCTTTAATACACACAATGTGAACTCTAGTTATGTATTTTTTGAGCACTAGCTATAAGAAAATATCATAATTTCGTAGAAGTTTTGGAATTATTAATAATTATTGAAATATTCTAAAAATGTTGTATGAATAAAATAAATATTTTTAAAAATTTTACTCATTTATTATTAAATGATGTTAAACTCAGGTGATATATGTAATAACCAACAAAATTTGTACCATGTATAAATCTTAGTATGTTTTGCACAGAATCATCTATATTTTCTTTAATTTTTTCCGGTATATGAATTACAGTTTAAAGTTCTTCCTAGGCATTTTGATCTATCTAATTATTTGTATGCCATTTAGTATTCATAAGAGGTATTGATTGAAAACCATTCTTATTTTAGCAAACCCCATAGTAAATCTAGTGGATGAAAGGTTAAGAGAAAGCAGCTGGCACACAAGGTTACATATCTTATTAAATGCCTATAATAGAATTAGTATGATCTCTCTTCTCCTAACTTTTCTATAATTGTAAGTTTGAGGATTGATGATTTATGTGGGAGTTATGAAGAAAAATATATATGTTGATTTAATCTTCAATGAGGACATCCTTTTTCCTTTTGGTATTCAATAATATTAGGAAACAAGATATATTATCACAATGAGGAAATCTGAAATTGTTAAAATGTATTATGAATATATATATATATTCATATATATATATATGAATATATAGGTTTAAGATCAAATACAAAATTCTTAAGTACAAGATTACAATTTTTTTGATTCTACTTATATAACACGGGTTAAACATCATTATTCACTAATAACTTAAATTATAATAAATAAATGTAATTTATTTCTTCGATATACTTCTCATTCGCCAATATTAAATTAGTTCACCTAAAAAATATTGGGTACAGAAATTATAAAATATTGTTAAATGATGTTAAATTCGAGTGATATTTGTAATAACCAAAAAGTTTGTACATAATTTGTATCGGATTTTATAATCAAAATTTATTGGTCGAGTGTGATTAGTCGGGTGAATTTAGTCTAGTTATTAGTAAGCCCATTTGTAAAAATCTACCCTTAGAGACTTGAGTTGACTGTGTAGTTTGATTTTGAATTCCAGTTCCAGTTTGAACTATCACAACATCAGAGGTCTTCTTTGCTTGCTTATCACCATCATCGGAATTGGTATTCTCCTCGAAACTGATTCAGGTTGACACTTTATCTTTGGTACTATCTCCCCCTTTTTGGCATCTAGACTTTGTGGAAGAGAGCGAATAACATCCAACTTAGAATTTGTTGTAGTCTGACTTGCTTCCAGAGCTGCGAGCTTCTCAGAAATTTGATCCTGCTTAGCTTCCATGTAGAACATCCTCTTGATCAAGCCATTATGTTTGTTTGTTCCTTTAATAATCACTGAAAAATCAACAATATTTTCTCTAAGATCAACATTATCTTTCTTGAGTGTAGAGACAGAAGAATGCAATCCTTTAACTAAAACTGTTGTGGCATTGATAGATGCTTTCATATCAGTATTAGAAACCAAATGAACAGAATGATCAACTAGAGTCTGAGCAGATTCCAGAGAGATCTTCTCACTTGGTAGTCCCAAGAGTGATTCCATTCATAAGCCCTATGAGTATTAAGAGTGGGAGCATGACCAGATGATGAACCAAAAATAGACAATTTAGATACTTCTATTCCAACTTTCAGAGCATCATCATCAGGATTATCATCATCATCATCAGAATCATCAGACTCAACATCAACCACCAGAAAATTTCTCAGGACCATCAAATCAGTTCAGGAACTATGCCTTTGAGCTTTAAATTAGGATGTGACTTAGAAGGTTTAGGTTGCCTGTGAAGATCCTGAAATACTACTAAAAAAGGCCAATATACATCAGTTATGAACTGATGTCTATTTCCTTCAAAACCAATGTCTACAACGGGTGTAGAGAAAAGTATTTTTTTGACATCGGTCCAAAACTGATATGAAATGTCATCCCAGATATCAGTTCCTTCGATTTCAATCGGTCCAGAAACGTTGACAAAAATCACCCCAGGCATCAGCTCCTTGTCAAATACTGATGTCAAATATGTACATAAACACAGTTTTAGGCGATGTCTGGTTAATATACATCAGCTATAAACTAATTTTTTGTTTATTAAAACTGAAATTTTCGCTAGCTCTGTAGCGAATGGCTTTTATATCAATTTTTAAAAAATTTGTTATGTAGATAACATTTTCTACATAATTATAGTTATATAAACTGATGTTAAATATTTGGCTGATTAAATTATAGACATACAAAAAAATAGATAAATCAAAAACCAACCAATAGTATTGTATTTAATTAACCAATACATAATTTTCATTACCAAACCAATCCAAAGGATTTTAGTAAACAATAGGAAAATAAAAAACATAGTAATCAAAGCCTAATTTTCTTAAGAATAATGTCAGAAGCATGCGTTAAGAGCATGGACCATGGCAATTTCGATGTCTGTCTTCTTCAAAGCTGGGGCATCATGTCACCATATCCAGTCCAAATCACCCATTGGGTACAAAATTATGAAATATTGTTATATTGGATTACTAATTTATTTTAATTAATGTTATATACTTCTCAATTTTCTTTATCTATCACCCATTGGGTACAAAATTATGAAATATTGTTAATTTATTATCATTTTCATAATAATACCAATCTAAAATTATATATATTATATGAATTGAACACATGTATAACTGTTCTTTAACACACACAAATGTGAACTCTAGTTATGTATTTGTTGAGCAACTCTTCTTTCACACACAAATGTGAACTCTAGTTATGTATTTGTGAACACTAGCTATAAGAAAATATCATAATTTGTAGAAAGTTTTGCAAATTTTTAATAAATTATGAAATATTCTTCAATGGGAGTATGAAGAAAAAATATATATGTTGAGTTAATCTTCAATGAGGACATGCTTTTTTTTCTTTTTGGTATTCAATACTATTAGGAAAGAAGATAATTATCACAATGAGAAAATCTGAAATTGTTAAAATGTATTATGAAATTAAAAATAGTATATTACCTTAAATAAGTTTGTTTTGATAAGAGACACATGAAAAATGAGAATCCAAACTAATATTTTTTTTTAAAACAAATCAGTTTATTCACATCTAATCAATTATACTTGTCCCACCTATTCCTCCATTTTATTCCTTATTGTAAGCTTGTTGTAGCTCCTCTACTCCTCCTTTCTTTGGTCTGCCACTACATATTTCTTATTTTCTCATTTGCCCCTCTCCTACACCAGCATCTCTAATAGAAGCATGGTTCAAATCTGAAAACATAGGATGCCGATCTTGAAAACATATGTTGTCTTCAGAATTTGGACATGAACTAAAATATTTTTTGAACATTTTTTCAAATTATTAATCCTTCAGATTTATTTGGTGAAATATTAGGTTTTTGACCGAGTCTACTACTACAAGTCTTTTATAAATATAAAAATACAATAATATTTAGAGAAGAAATAAAGTAAAATATTTTGGATCGTGAGTCTTAGTTAGTAAACTTAAATAGTTTAATTTGACATTTAGCACAATATTGATGATGCAATCAAATGTCAATTTGTAAAGATTTGCTCACACACACTAACCACCTCAACAAAAGAAAAACTTGATACCACAGTTATTCATGAGTAGGGCTACAAATGAAGAGAGTTATTATGAACAATAGTGGAGATCAACTCGTTTAAGTGACACTCAGTTCGTCTCGTCTCCTTAGTCAAAACGATCTTAAACATGAAAATGAGTTCGGATGAGTAAAAGAGTGAAGCCGAGCTTTTTTCTTTTAAACTAGTACTCGGCTCGTTAAACTCGAAATCGCTTGGACTCGGTCCGGTTTCGGTAATAATTTAGCTGGATTCAGCTCGAACTCAGTTAAAATTTTATTTTAATAAATATTTATAATGATATATATTACAAATGATAAATTATTACTAATCACTAATATATTTATAAATATATTTTTCTCGTCGTTTATTAAATTTAATTATTATGGAAATGTCGTTCATATTTCGAAATTTAACGCTTAATTTTTTCATAAGAGAACTATCAAACATTGTAATCATGATTTATTTGTCTCCAATTTTTTCATAATTTCATGAACATCATTAAATAACCTGTAATTTAGATACACCCGATTTTAGTAAAATATTAGAACATAATAAAATTTTGACATCTATATTTTAAAAAGTAATGTACGATTTCTAAAATTAGCATTTTCTAAACAGTGTAAAATAAAATTGGACATATTCTTAAACCTCGACGTCAAAAATAAATATATATAGATTTAAGAAACAAGTGTAGATCGATAATGTTTATATCATTATAAGAAAAAGTTTATTAATCAATATTGAACATTACTATTCTTTCGGTCGTTACACTCTGATCATCTCGTTTCATTTTTTTAAAAATAATTAATCTCGGCTCGGTTAAGAAAGAACTTGACTTGTTTGCAGCTCGATGAGTTTGATTTGATTTGCAAATGTAACTACTAAGCTGTAAGATTATAGTCTTTGTACCATATTAGAACTTTATTACATATGAATTTACACGTACTTTTTATGAATATTTAAAATTAATTGTCGTAAATTTATGTAATTGTATTTTAATTTAAGTTATATACGTGTTAACCAAAGTTTTATATGAGTTTTATTTATTTATTTTTTTGTAATTTTGTAATTAAAGACAGTTTGCATGCACCTATATATGTTGAGTTAATCTTCAATGATGATGATACCTTTTCTTTTGGTATTCACTAATATTAGGAAAGAAGATAATTCACAATAATAAGGAAATCCTAAATTATTAAAATGTAATAAGAAATTAAAAATAGTACATTTACCTTTAATTAGTTTACTTATTTAAATGAGAATCCAAACTAATGAAAATTTAGAAAAAAATGAGAATCCAAACTAATGAAATTTAGAGAAAAAATTACTTTATTCAAATTTAATATATTTGTACCCATATTCCTCAATTTTTATTCCTTGTTGTATGTATCACCTCCTGAAAGATTGTTCTAGCCAGGAGATGCCACCCACACATTCCTCATTTTCCAATTTGCCCCTCACCATCTCTAAAAGCATGGGTCAATTCTGACTTTTTTGATAGTCTTTGTTCATAACATTTATTATTTTAATTCAAATTTTTCTATTTTAATTTTGAAAATTATGATATATTGTTTATTTAGTTTATGTTTTATTAATTTTGATGATTATCAATTTGATATTCAACGGATCAATAACTAAACAAACTCTAGAATTCAATATGATCTATCTTCTCCTAACTTTTCTATAATTGTAAGTTTGAGGATTGATGATTAATGTGGGAGTTATGAAGAAAAAAATTATATGTTGAGTTAATCTTCTATGAGGACATGCTTTTTCTTTTTGGTATTCAATAATATTAGGAAAGAGGATAATTTATCACAATGAGAAAATCTGAAATTGTTAAAATGTATTATGAAATTAAAAATAGTATATTTACCTTAAATAAGTTTGTTTTGATAAGAGACACATGAAAATTGAGAATCCAAACTAATAACTTTTTTTAAAAAAATTCACTTTCTTCACATCGAACTAATCAATATATCTGTCCCACCTATTCCTCCATTTTTATTCCTTATTGTAGATGGCTAATACCAAGCAAATCCCCTAGTAAATCTAGTGGATGAAAGGTTAAGAGAAAGCCACCGGCACACAAGGTTACATATTTTATTAAATGCCTATAATAGAATTCTATGACCTTATTGCCTATAATAGAATTCAGTATGATCTATCTTCTCCTAACATTTCTATAATTGTAAGTTTGAGGATTGATGATTTATGTGGGAGTTATGAAGAAAAAATATAATATTGAGTTAATCTTCAACAAGGACATGTTTTTTCCTTTTGGTATTCAATAATATTAGGAAAGAGGATAATTTATGAAATGAGGAAATCTAAAATTGTTAAAATGTATTATGAAATTAAAAATAGTATATTTATCTTAAATAAGTTTGTTTTCATAAGAGACACATGAAAAATGAGAATCCAAAGAAATAATCCCTACCCTAGCTTTAAGATTGATTATAGACGGTCAGATGGAGGTTTTCCCATCCCCATTTGTTCCTTCAAACTTTTATATACATCTTCATTAGGAAGTGATAAACAAGAAATAAATCTCAAAATATTTGAAGAAGAATTATAACTAGGTAATTTAAGTGATTATTTCTCTTTTAATTTTTTCCTGTATATGAAGTACAGTTTAAAGTTCTTCCTAGGCATTTTGATCTATCTATTTATTTGTATGTCATTTAGTATTCATAAGAGGTATTGATTGAAAACCATTCTTATTTTATTTGTAGATGGCTGATACCAAGCAAACCCCCTAGTAAATCTAGTGGATGAAAGGTTAAGAGAAAGCAGCTGGCACACAAGGTTACATATCTTATTAAATGCCTATAATAGAATTCGTATGATCTATTCTCCTAACTTTTCTATAATTGTAAGCTTGAGGATTGATGATTTATGTGGGAGTTATGAAGAAAAAATATATATGTTGAGTTAATCTTCAATGAGGACAAGCTTTTTCCTTTTGGTATTCAGAAATATTAGGAAAGAGGATAATTATCACAATGATGAGGAAAGCTGAAATTGTTAAAATGTATTATGAAATTAAAAATAGTATATTTACATTAAATAAGTTTGTTTTGATAAGAGACACATGAAAAATGAGAATCCAAACTAATAATTTTTTTTAAAACAAATCACTTTATTCATATTTAATCAATATATTTGTCCCACCTATTCCTCCATTTTTATTCCTTATTGTAAGCTTGTTCTAGCTCCTCTTCTCCTACAGCCATGAGACGCCATTCATTTACTCCTCCTTTCTTTGGTCTTCCACTATATTTCTTATTTTCCCATTTTCCCCTCTCGTACACCAGCATCTCTAATAGAAGCATGGTTCAAATATGAAAACATAGGATGCCGAACTTGAAAACATATGTTGTCTTTAGAATTTAGACATGAACTAAAATATTTTTTGAACATTTTTTTCAAATTATTATTCCTTCAGATTTCATTTGGCGAAATATTGGGTTTTTCACCGAGTCTACTACTAGCAGTCTTTTATAAATTTAAAAATACAATAATAATTAGAGAAGAAATAAAATAAAAATATTTTGGATCGGAGTCTTAGTTAGTAAACTTAAATAGTTTAATTTTGAATTTAGCACAATATTGCTCATGCAATCAAATGTCAATTTGTAAATATTTGCTCACACACACTAACCACCTCAACAAAAGAAAAATTTGATACCATAGTTATTCATGAGTACGGCTACAAATAAACAGAGTTATTATGAACAACACTGGAGATCGGCTCGTTTAAGTGAATTCAGTTCGTCTCGTCTCCTTAGTTAAAACGATTAAACATGAAAATGAGTTCGGATGAGTAAACGAGTGAAGCCGAGCGTTTTTCTTTTAAACTAGTACTCGGCTCGTTAAACTCGAAATCGCTTGGACTAGTCCGGTTTCGGTAATAATTTAGCTCGGAATCAGCTCGAACTCAGTTAAAATTCTGTTATAATAAATTATTTATAATGATATATATTACAAATGATAAATTATTACTAATCACTAATATATTTATAAATATATTTTTCTCGTCGTTTATTAATAATTTAATTATTATGGAAATGTCGTTCATATTTCAAAATTTAACGTTTTTTTTTCATAAGAGAACTATCAAACATTTTAATCATGATTTATTTGTCTCCAATTTTTTCATAATTTCATGAACATCATTAAATAACCTGTAATTTACATACACCCGATTTTAGTAAAATATTAGAACATAATAAAATTTTGACATCTATATTTTAAAAAGTAATGTACGATTTCTAAAATTAGCATTTTCTAAACAGTGTAAAATAAAATTGGACATATTCTTAAACCTCGACGTCAAAAATAAATATATAGATTTAAAAAACAAGTGTAGATCGATAATGTTTATATCATTATAAGAAAAAGTTTATTAATCCATATTGAACATTACTATTCTGTCGGTCGTTACACTCTGATCAGCTCGTTTCATTTTTTTAAAAATAATTAAACCCGGCTCGGTTCAAAAAGAACTTGACTTGTTTGCAGCTCGATGAGTTTGAGTTGATTTGCAAATGTAACTACTAAGCTCCGTATCATATGGTAAGATTATAGTCTTTGTACCATATTAGAACTTTATTACATATGAATTTACACGTACTTTTTATGAATATTTAAAATTAATTGTCGTAAATACATGTAATTGTATTTTAATTTAAGTTATATATGTGTTAACCAAAGTTTTGTATGAGTTTTATTTATTTATTTTTTTGTAATTTTGTAGTTAAAGACAGTTTGCATGCACGTATATATATATATATATATATATATATATATATCATATATGAATATATAGGTTCAAGATCAAATACAAAATTCTTAAGTACAAGATAAAATTTTTTTTGATATAAAATCTATTCTAATTTTATGTTGAGTTCTTCAATATAAATTGGAATAATTTAATCCAATAAGGACAAACTGGGTATTTGTACAACATCTCGATAAGTCACTATCTAGTTCTCGATAAGAGTCAAGAAAGTGACATCTGTACTTGAGTTCTCTATAGGTCATGAGACTTCTCTACAAGCAAATATTAACAGTTCATTATTCACTTTTTGACAAGTCACATCTCTACCCTATAAATACCCAGACATCTCGACATAACCCCTCTTTACGCTTTTGAGATCTCAATTGACCTAGTTTCTGCAAAATTTCACCAATCTCTTTCGTTTCAACTTTTTCTTTCTCAAATCACTTACCCACTAAAACGCAAACTCTTTAATGGTTGCTAACAATATGAGAACTGTTATTTCCAAGGATGGAACCAATTATCTGGCTTTTGTGGATCCAACTCAAGAACCTGATAACTTTAAGTGCTTTGTCAAGTTCATTTCTGATTCCTATATTTCAGGAGGATTAACTGTAAACCCAGAGCTCTACCTGGATGTCTTGAACGATTTCTGGAGCACTGTAGTCATGAACACCGTTGTTCATGAGAATCAAGCAGTTTCATGATGGTTAACCGTACAATTAGGGGTATTTCTGCGGAGTTCAATGCCGAGGACATCAACAAGGTCCTGTGTATTCCTATAGACAACTTTGTTGAAGCTGCCACAACTCAGGAATTGGTTGAATTCATGGACTTTATCAACTATAGTGAAAAGATGGACATGTCCAGGCTAAACAAGAAAAACTTGAGGAGGCAATGGTAATTTTTTTGACTCCATAACCAGGGCATTCACATGCAGGAAACTGGCCATGATAATATTTATGCGAATACTCGAGTTAAGCACCACACATAAAGTGTTAACCTGTTCTGTGTTTATATACTACATAGCTACAATCAATCCCTATCAAATACAAGATATGTTACGGTATAACTCTTCTACTTTCTATACATATCTAAATCAACTACGATCCTACAAATCAGCACCTCATGATTTATCTCGCAGAATTGACTTATCCACTCAGATCCTGACAGTAATCTTATCCTGACGGCTTGCCATATCCTGACTGTCAAACAGATCCTGATTGGCTTAACATATTCTAATTCCTCTCTCAGATCTTGACGCCTTGATAAATCGATCCCTGACATAGATAATTATTAAAATTTCTCCGCCAATTTATGCTTTGCAGAATAAGCATAAATTCAAAGTAATGTCTAGTGCCAAAAACCAAAGAGATAAATTGTAGAGTACAAAGCATACTGTATTTTAGACTTTAATTTTTATATTTATTGATAAACTCTACAGTATCTTTGAACAAAAACTTTAAATCTATCATCAAACTTTTTCAACAATATCTCTTCTAATCTGATATTCTAGTTTTTCCCATATCCAGATTAATTTGACAGTTGATAGATAGAAGCCCTTAAGTTTATGATGGGAATTCTTCAATCATCAACTCGTCCAGTGTCACATAACAAGCATTAGAACCATCAGGATTCATGGTTTTTTGTCTGTGTAAGAACATTTTCAATAATAGCTCCTCCTTTCGTCATATTGACTTCTTGCCTTTTGAAATTTATGTATGTGGGAATATATGATCCAAATTAATATTGAGCATCATCCAGTATCTTTTTTCTGATATTGGCAAGAATCATGTTCGACCATAACCTTGAAGTTTCATCTTCAACTCTTAGCAAATAGTGAATGTATTTCAGTTCCTTTGTTGACATGATCATCAGTTCATCAAGTGAAAGAACTTGAATTTGATCATTTTGCAATAAGAGTAAGATCTTCTGTTCAGGTTCTGAACCATCATGTTTGTCAAGTATAATCTTCACAACTTCAAGTCTTTCCAGATGATCAACAATTACTTCCTGACCAGGACTATCAGCAAGAGTTTATATTGGTTCTTGATTTTTGGAAATACTTGAGCTTTTCTTTCTGCTATTTCATGTAACATCTTCTTATCTATACTCCTCCATCTATTCATTTGAGGTCTTTTACGCATGTTCCTGTATGCTTGATTTGCTTTATCAACAGCAATTCTGATTTTTCTTCCCGTGCTCTTTTATCTCTGTCAAAAACCATTTCTTCTTCCTTGAAGTTTTCAGCATTAAAGGCTTCACAATAAGCAGAAAGAATCTCTAAATCCACTCGAAATAGAATTTCTTCTTCTTCAATTTTAACATAATGAGGAGTTACTATCACTCTATCAGTGTCAGGAAAAGAATCAGAACTTGTTTCTTTGTTGTCAGGAATTGAACTTGGAGTAACACGAGCAGCTTCTAAATTAGATCCATGTGATCTACCCTTAGAGACTTGAGTTGACTGTGTAGTTTGATTTTGAATTCCAGTTCCAGTTTAAACTATCACAACATCAGAGGTCTTCTTTGCTTGCTTATCACCATCATCGGAATTGGTATTCTCTTCAAAACTGATTCAGGTTGACACTTTGTCTTTGGTACTATCTCCCCCTTTTTGGCATCTAGACTTTGTAGAAGAGAGAGAATAACATCCAACTTAGAATTTGTTGTAGTCTGACTTGCTTCCAGAGCTGCGAGCTTCTCAGAAATTTGATCCTGCTTAGCTTCCATGCTGAACATCCTCTTGATCAAGCCATTATGTTGTTTGTTCCTTTAATAATCACTGAAAAATCAACAATATTTTCTCTAAGATCAACATTATCTTTCTTGAGTGTAGAGACAGAAGAATGCAATCCTTTAACTAAAACTGTTGTAGCATTGATAGACGCTTTCATATCAGAATTAGAAACCAAATGAACAGAATGATCAACTAAAGTCTGAGCAGATTCCAGAGAGATCTTTTCACTTGGTAGTCCCAAGAGTGATTCCATTCATAAGCCCTATGAGTATTAAGAGTGGGAGCATGACCAGATGATGAACCAAAAATAGATAATTTAGATACTTTTATTCCAGCTTTCAGAGCAGCATCATCAGGATTATCAATGTCTACACGGGTGTAGAGAAACCACAAGTACCCAGTCAAACCACAAGTATGCTTCATCTCCTACAACTTCTTGAAGAATTCGCGTCTTACTTGGCATGTGGGTCCTCGACATGTGGCTGTCCAAATCATCATGTGGGGCCACGTTCACTGTGATCATACTCATTTCTCACCGATGTTATTTCCCACCTAGGAATTTCATCATTTCCTATCGATTTTGGGGCATTTCCTACCAATTCCTCGGTAGGAAATACCCGTTTTTCTTGTATTGTAATATGATATTTTTTTTATTAAAAAATCATTTCTTTAATATAGATGTGTGTAGCCGTTACTAATTTATTTTAATTAGTGTTATATACTTCTCAATTTTCTTTATCTATCACCCATTGGGTACAAAATTATGAAATATTGTTAATTTATTATCATTTTCTTAATAATACCAATCTAAAATTTATATATTATATGAATTGAACACATGTATAACTATTTTTAATACAAACAAATGTGAACTCTAGTTATGTATTTTTTTATCGTAGGTAACCCGCAGCCGCTAGGGTGCGCACCGGCTAAACCCTACGGGTTCACGTAATAGCCTGCAAACCACGTGAACCAAGGTAAACCGCATTTAAGCGACAGGCTCTGGATCGGGAGGTATAATCATAGATTCTCCTCCCGTGGGATTCGAACCTGTGACCAAGAGGTTAGTTTTCCTCTCTTTAACCAACTGAGCCAACCCTTGCGGGCAACTCTAGTTATGTATTTTTTGAGCACTAGCTATAAGAAAATATCATAATTTCGTAGAAAGTTTTGCAATTTTTTAATAAATTATGAAATATTCTAAAAATGTTGTATGTATAAAATAAATGTTTTTCAAAATTTTACTCATATTATTAAATGATGTTAAACTCAAGTGATATATGTAATAACCAACAAAATTTGTACCATGTATAAATCTTAGTATGTTTTGCACACAATCATCTTATTTTCTATAATTTTAGAATTATTACCTTTTTATTAAAAAAAGATCCACAATCCAAATATTTTGAAGACTCCAATAAAAACACGTTGATCGAATGGAGTTTATGATCCCTACCCTAGCTTTAAGATTGATTATAGACCGTTAGATGGAGGTTTCCCCATCCCCATTTGTTCGTTCAAACTTTTATATACATCTTCATTAGAAAGTGATAAACAAGAAATA
>NW_027420951.1:0-4654 GCF_009905375.1 Apium graveolens | reverse complement strand
TATTTTTATAAATTTAATTCGAAATAAATAAATTTTCAGAAAATAAAACTTTGATTCTGCAGTGAAACAAAGCTCAGAATCTGATAGAACACTTCAATCCTTCGTTTGGTACTCAAGCTTTGAAAACAGAGAGATCGGTTAACGCCTCGTTTGCTGTTTGATTCTTAGAACAGTTATGTAATTAGGGTTTTTCTCTGAAAAATAGAATTAACTATTACAATGATTTTGATACGAATAAAATACGGAAAAAGGCTATTTATAATTACGGGAAAATTAGTTATCCGTTGGATCATTCCGGATATAAAACGGTACATTTATTTATAAAAATTGATCCAAACGGTATTGGTTTTCGGGATAATTATCCAAATCAGTACAATTGTACTGCGGTCTTGGTCTCAGCGCCTGGTTACACGTATACAAAGTGATAATTGGGATAGTTAAATAAAAAGCTCCCGTTTATCGAAAATACGGGTTTTATTGATTTACCGAAACGAATATTGTATCGAAAATGTTGCGCCGGGACCCGCGCAGAACAAACCGTACGCGGAATCGAAAGTCGAAAATGGAATATGCTCGGAATATTACAATTAGGTTAGGAAGGAGTTCTCGGAAGAGTTCGGGTCCAAAATGTAACAACGGATGACGTCGATTGGTTCCCGTTTTTATAAAATAGATTTTAAATACTCGGAAAAGATTTTATAAATTTCATATGATCCTTATAAATCCATAAATCAATAAAAATAATTTGGAAGATATGACAATTATCTATATTTTATTTTGGACGTATAAAATTAAAATACTCAATTAATATATTTTTGAATATCCAATACAATAACATTTAACAATTAACTCACAGAATAGATACTGAACACATAATAATTATTTAATAGCAAAATAATTACACGATATATCCCGGATATTACATGATACCATTGGTCTCTGCATTTCTTTTAACTTCAAGTAACTGAGCTTTGACTTGCTGGATGAGGTCACACACACTGTAAAAGGGGGTTGAATACAGTGTATAGTACAATCAAATCGAATAAGAACACAAGTATGAAACACAGAATAATAATTAATGAAACAGATTACAATGGAACCGTTCTCTCTCAGTGATGAAAAATATCACGAGAACTGCTAGGGTTACAATGAATAATATTCCGATTATGATAACACTATAGTGTAAACCCTATGTTGTGTTTATATAGACACACAGTTACAAGATAATCTTCTAATTGATATCGAACATAAGTATGCATCCTAAAATATATCAACCAGTTATCTTTTCTTCCAATTATTCTATTCTTCGTAGAATTCTTCTCCATGCATATCTTCTCTTGTGTTTGTCTTAATCTTCTTTCCTTCAATCGTCTTCCTCATCTGAATGTCTTCTTAAGTCCTGATATTATCTCCTGATAAATATCTTCTGATATCTTAAGTTCTGATAACTTAAGTTCTGATATCTTAAGCTCTGACTTCAGTATAAGTACTGATTTCCAGTTAAGTCCTGATTTGTCCTTAGTTAAGATCTGAAAACTAAACACAAATCATTATTAGACATGACATCACAAAATATCTAACAATCTCCCCCAACTTGTAAATTAGCATAATATACAAGTTCAATAGATATTTGATGATGTCAAAAAACATTAAGTACAAATGCATATGAGAATTGACTAAGTAACTACAACTCACAGTCTTTATAGCTTTTACCATCCTTAAAGTCTGATATCAGCTTTAACCTGTATAATCTTCAGAATTTAACAGTTGCTGTCCTTGACTTGGCTTCAGTGTGTAATCTCTCTAATGTCAGGAGTTGTTCTGAGATAGTCCTTAACAAACTTCTCTCAGCATATTCAAGTTCATTCTTCATCCTCCTTTTTGCATCTTTAAGTTCAACTGTATCTTCACCTGTTTGAAGATAGCAGCCCTGAGATCATTTATTGCTTTCCTTATATCCTAATCTGTCTGATGACATAGGCTTTATCAGACTCTAGATTGAATTCAAGTCCCTTAATACCAAGAAATGTAGTTATGATTTTGCGGTATTAGGCTTCATCTCAACTATATCACCATTGTGAGCTCTGTACTTAGGATAGTATGGCCTGTCAGACTTTACAGAGTAAGTTTCTTCTGCCTTGAATATCAGATTTTAAGTAACTGGCAGCACCATCTGTTGGCCTGCTTTTCACTTGAAGTAGAAATTGCACATGTTGCAATTCAAAATACTTCAAACGAATAGAATTCTTTCTAATATGGAATACCCTCCCATCTGTCCTGAAATATAACATGATAACTTCTTTCAATACAGAGTGGTAAACCATTTGTACAGACTCCAGTGATTCAATCTTTCAGGAGTTGTTCTACTCCCGGTTCACTCAAAGAAGTTGGATCATAGGTAGTATTATTTACCCTTTTCTTTAAAACTACCCAATCCTGATTTGTCTTTAGCTTCCTTTCCTCTAATAACTCTTGCTTCAAAACCACTTGATGTAGTCTTCAAAAGTTGTGTAGATTGTTGAGCTTTAGTAAACCCATGTAGTAGAATTTTTGAAGGTTTAACATGAGCAATGTCAGAGGTTTCCTTTCCATTATCTTCTGATATCAAGCCAACTTGAGCTCTGTCAGAGGTTGCTTGCTTCATTGTAATATCAGAATTTATAAATCCTGATCTTGAACAATATGAGTTATGTCAGAGGTTGTTTGAATATTCTTTTTCTTCAAAATCAGACTAGTATCTTCATCAGATTTTGCTTCCAGATTCATGATTGGAATATATACCTTTACAGGTTCATCAACTTTAGATTTGCCCTTGGATCTAGGATCAACTTCCATGTAATAAACCCCCAAAATTTTCAACTTTTTGTAACCCTTGTGATAGTGTTTTTGCTGAATGAGAAAACTGTTCATGCCACACTATGTAGGGGTTCTGTTATGGATATTCTGGGATATTATTAGTACTCTATGTAGTATATAAGTGTATGTAAAGATCGTCAGAATCCAATTCCGAACACTTTGGTTTTTCCCGGAAATCCACTAGATACGAGAGAATTGAGTATAAGGTAACAGGATAAAAAGGATTTAAATTAAAGGATTATGATAGAGGATCAGAAAAAGAAATATAATGTATTGAGAAAGGTTAAGGGAACCTAAGTAATAAGATCCCGGGTATGATCCTTCAAACGATAAACGAAAACCAAAGTTAAGCGAACCGTATAACAGATCAGCGGTCATTAGGCAAACAATTAGGAAGTTAATCTAAGGGATTAGAGAGGATGATGTCACCCAACCAATGAGAAGGGGACAAGGAGGGGAGGATGACATCATGAGGATGACACAAGCATGACATGGGAAGGAAGGAGGTGTGGTTGAATGAGAACCACACAAATTCAAGGACAACAAGGTAATTGACTAAATCAAACACAAAAACAAATCAACCAAGCCAAGCAAAATCATTTTCATCAAAATCAAAAAGAACCAAGGCATTGTTCATCTTTTGCTCTCGGGTTTTTAGCTTTTTAAAGGGCAAGAATTTCAAAATCAAAGATCCAAGCTTCCTAAATTGGTAAGAATTCCCTAATCATCTTCATGCTTAGTTAGGGCTATATCATGAGTTTAAGCCATTAATTCCTTCTCAATCTTCTTCATTTAATCAAAGAAGAAGACTAGAATAGTGTTTTCAAGTTTTTAACTTGAAATTTTTTGTTTTCCTTGAAGATCCAAGCATTCCTAAGACTTCTCAAAGCTTCTTAAGGCTTCCTAGCTCCTCCCACCACTTAAAGGAAGGTATATCATCTCCAAACCCTAGATTCCTATGTATTATAAGATGATTTTGATTAGTAGGGTGATATTGTAGCTTGATGTTGTGATTTAGAGTTTGGGATTTGAAATGGTATTGAATTGGAATGGTAAATGTTGTTATTTGATTAAAAGAACTTAAGTATGGTTAAAGTTAAACTTAGGCATAAGTATGAATGTTAAAATTGAATTGGTTGGGGTGTTATGATGTGATAAGGATGGATGTGGTTGTAGTTGGATTTGAGGTTGAATTGGGTTGGTTTTGAATGGTTTAAAATTGGGAAATCGCGTAAACATAGCCGTCGTAACGTCCGATTTTCTTTAGACTGTTTTTGTGCATAACATTAGGACCCGAGAACCCCCTGCTAGATTATGACCATTGCCATGTTTAGATAGCTCATGTTACGAGCTTCGTTTGATATGTAGTTCGTTCGATTCCAATGCACGGTTTAGGGAGAAACGACCGTTTCAAGTAACGGCGTTTCACAAACGAAACTTTTCCCCTCGCCTAACTTTGAAACAGAGGTTAAAGACCAAAAAGGGTTAATTAATGTATGAAACATTTATGGTAAGTGTGTTGGCAATTGGTAAGACACTCGCGAAGGAATCGCCTTAAAACTCGTAAAGGTTAAATTATTAAAAATGGTGGAGCCGAGGGTACCCGAGTGACTTAAGCGAGTCAGTAAGCGCAAAACAAGCGTTAGAGTCTAAGTTAGTTAAAGTATAGATTTACAAGTGACTTTGGTTTAATTCCAACTTACTTGTTGTTTATAGGTTACCAGACTCGTCCCGAGCCTTTTATCACCCCAAGTCGCTCAGGCAAGTTTTCTACCCGTTATACTGTTGTTGTGATGTA